>NW_024058150.1:0-5000 GCF_016432855.1 Salvelinus namaycush
GAAAGAGAGAGATGGTCACCTAGCTACAGAGCTACAGCATCAATACTCTGTTTCCCCTCCTTCTGGTCACCTAGCTACAGAGCTACAGCATCAATACTCTGTTTCCCCTCCTTCTGGTCACCTAGCTACAGAGCTACAGCATCAATACTCTGTTTCCCCTCCTTCTGGTCACCTAGCTACAGAGCTACAGCATAAATACTCTGTTTCCCCTCCTTCTGGTCACCTAGCTACAGAGCTACAGCATCAATACTCTGTTTCCCCTCCTTCTGGTCACCTAGCTACAGAGCTACAGCATCAATACTCTGTTTCCCCTCCTTCTGGTCACCTAGCTACAGAGCTACAGCGTCAATACTCTGTTTCCCCTCCTTCTGGTCACCTAGCTACAGAGCTACAGCGTCAATACTCTGTTTCCTCTCCTTCTGGTCACCTAGCTACAGAGCTACAGCATCAATACTCTGTTTCCCCTCCTTCTGGTCACCTAGCTACAGAGCTACATCATCAATACTCTGTTTCCCCTCCTTCTGGTCACCTAGCTACAGAGCTACATCATCAATACTCTGTTTCCCCTCCTTCTGGTCACCTAGCTACAGAGCTACAGCATCAATACTCTGTTTCCCCTCCTTCTGGTCACCTAGCTACAGAGCTACAGCATAAATACTCTGTTTCCCCTCCTTCTGGTCACCTAGCTACAGAGCTACAGCATCAATACTCTGTTTCCCCTCCTTCTGGTCACCTAGCTACAGAGCTACAGCATCAATACTCTGTTTCCCCTCCTTCTGGTCACCTAGCTACAGAGCTACAGCGTCAATACTCTGTTTCCCCTCCTTCTGGTCACCTAGCTACAGAGCTACAGCGTCAATACTCTGTTTCCTCTCCTTCTGGTCACCTAGCTACAGAGCTACAGCATCAATACTCTGTTTCCCCTCCTTCTGGTCACCTAGCTACAGAGCTACATCATCAATACTCTGTTTCCCCTCCTTCTGGTCACCTAGCTACAGAGCTACATCATCAATACTCTGTTTCCCCTCCTTCTGGTCACCTAGCTACAGAGCTACAGCATCAATACTCTGTTTCCCCTCCTTCTGGTCACCTAGCTACAGAGCTACATCATCAATACTCTGTTTCCCCTCCTTCTGGTCACCTAGTTACAGAGCTACAGCATCAATACTCTGTTTCCCCTCCTTCTGGTCACCTAGCTACAGAGCTACAGCGTCAATAGTCTGTTTCCCCTCCTTCTGGTCACCTAGCTACAGAGCTACATCATCAATACTCTGTTTCCCCTCCTTCTGGTCACCTAGCTACAGAGCTACAGCATAAATACTCTGTTTCCTCTCCTTCTGGTCACCTAGCTACAGAGCTACAGCATCAATACTCTGTTTCCCCTCCTTCTGGTCACCTAGCTACAGAGCTACAGCATCAATACTCTGTTTCCCCTCCTTCTGGTCACCTAGCTACAGAGCT
This sequence comes from Salvelinus namaycush, assembly GCF_016432855.1. NCBI lineage: Eukaryota > Metazoa > Chordata > Actinopteri > Salmoniformes > Salmonidae > Salvelinus > Salvelinus namaycush. Next base: position 1,462 of record NW_024058150.1, read on the forward strand.
ACAGCGTCAATAGTCTGTTTCCCCTCCTTCTGGTCACCTAGCTACAGAGCTACATCATCAATACTCTGTTTCCCCTCCTTCTGGTCACCTAGCTACAGAGCTACAGCATCAATACTCTGTTTCCCCTCCTTCTGGTCACCTAGCTACAGAGCTACATCATCAATACTCTGTTTCCCCTCCTTCTGGTCACCTAGCTACAGAGCTACAGTATCAATACTCTGTTTCCCCTCCTTCTGGTCACCTAGCTACAGAGCTACAGCATCAATACTCTGTTTCCTCTCCTTCTGGTCACCTAGCTACAGAGCTACAGCATCAATACTCTGTTTCCCCTCCTTCTGGTCACCTAGCTACAGAGCTACAGCATCAATACTCTGTTTCCCCTCCTTCTGGTCACCTAGCTACAGAGCTACAGCATAAATACTCTGTTTCCCCTCCTTCTGGTCACCTAGCTACAGAGCTACAGCGTCAATACTCTGTTTCCCCTCCTTCTGGTCACCTAGCTACAGAGCTGCAGCATAAATACTCTGTTTCCCCTCCTTCTGGTCACCTAGCTACAGAGCTACAGCATCAATACTCTGTTTCCAATCCTTCTGGTCACCTAGCTACAGAGCTACAGCATCAATACTCTGTTTCCCCTCCTTCTGGTCACCTAGCTACAGAGCTACAGCATCAATACTCTGTTTCCCCTCCTTCTGGTCACCTAGCTACAGAGCTACAGCATCAATACTCTGTTTCCCCTCCTTCTGGTCACCTAGCTACAGAGCTACAGCATCAATACTCTGTTTCCCCTCCTTCTGGTCACCTAGCTACAGAGCTACATCATCAATACTCTGTTTCCCCTCCTTCTGGTCACCTAGCTACAGAGCTACAGCATCAATACTCTGTTTCCCCTCCTTCTGGTCACCTAGCTACAGAGCTACAGCATCAATACTCTGTTTCCCCTCCTTCTGGTCACCTAGCTACAGAGCTACATCATCAATACTCTGTTTCCCCTCCTTCTGGTCACCTAGCTACAGAGCTACAGCATCAATACTCTGTTTCCCCTCCTTCTGGTCACCTAGCTACAGAGCTACAGCATCAATACTCTGTTTCCCCTCCTTCTGGTCACCTAGCTACAGAGCTACAGCATAAATACTCTGTTTCCCCTCCTTCTGGTCACCTAGCTACAGAGCTACAGCGTCAATACTCTGTTTCCCCTCCTTCTGGTCACCTAGCTACAGAGCTGCAGCATAAATACTCTGTTTCCCCTCCTTCTGGTCACCTAGCTACAGAGCTACAGCATCAATACTCTGTTTCCAATCCTTCTGGTCACCTAGCTACAGAGCTACAGCATCAATACTCTGTTTCCCCTCCTTCTGGTCACCTAGCTACAGAGCTACAGCATAAATACTCTGTTTCCCCTCCTTCTGGTCACCTAGCTACAGAGCTACAGCATCAATACTCTGTTTCCCCTCCTTCTGGTCACCTAGCTACAGAGCTACAGCATCAATACTCTGTTTCCCCTCCTTCTGGTCACCTAGCTACAGAGCTACATCATCAATACTCTGTTTCCCCTCCTTCTGGTCACCTAGCTACAGAGCTACAGCATCAATACTCTGTTTCCCCTCCTTCTGGTCACCTAGCTACAGAGCTACAGCATCAATACTCTGTTTCCCCTCCTTCTGGTCACCTAGCTACAGAGCTACAGCATAAATACTCTGTTTCCCCTCCTTCTGGTCACCTAGCTACAGAGCTACAGCATCAATACTCTGTTTCCCCTCCTTCTGGTCACCTAGCTACAGAGCTACAGCATCAATACTCTGTTTCCCCTCCTTCTGGTCACCTAGCTACAGAGCTACAGCGTCAATACTCTGTTTCCCCTCCTTCTGGTCACCTAGCTACAGAGCTACAGCGTCAATACTCTGTTTCCTCTCCTTCTGGTCACCTAGCTACAGAGCTACAGCATCAATACTCTGTTTCCCCTCCTTCTGGTCACCTAGCTACAGAGCTACATCATCAATACTCTGTTTCCCCTCCTTCTGGTCACCTAGCTACAGAGCTACATCATCAATACTCTGTTTCCCCTCCTTCTGGTCACCTAGCTACAGAGCTACAGCATCAATACTCTGTTTCCCCTCCTTCTGGTCACCTAGCTACAGAGCTACATCATCAATACTCTGTTTCCCCTCCTTCTGGTCACCTAGTTACAGAGCTACAGCATCAATACTCTGTTTCCCCTCCTTCTGGTCACCTAGCTACAGAGCTACAGCGTCAATAGTCTGTTTCCCCTCCTTCTGGTCACCTAGCTACAGAGCTACATCATCAATACTCTGTTTCCCCTCCTTCTGGTCACCTAGCTACAGAGCTACAGCATAAATACTCTGTTTCCTCTCCTTCTGGTCACCTAGCTACAGAGCTACAGCATCAATACTCTGTTTCCCCTCCTTCTGGTCACCTAGCTACAGAGCTACAGCATCAATACTCTGTTTCCCCTCCTTCTGGTCACCTAGCTACAGAGCTACAGCGTCAATAGTCTGTTTCCCCTCCTTCTGGTCACCTAGCTACAGAGCTACATCATCAATACTCTGTTTCCCCTCCTTCTGGTCACCTAGCTACAGAGCTACAGCATCAATACTCTGTTTCCCCTCCTTCTGGTCACCTAGCTACAGAGCTACATCATCAATACTCTGTTTCCCCTCCTTCTGGTCACCTAGCTACAGAGCTACAGTATCAATACTCTGTTTCCCCTCCTTCTGGTCACCTAGCTACAGAGCTACAGCATCAATACTCTGTTTCCTCTCCTTCTGGTCACCTAGCTACAGAGCTACAGCATCAATACTCTGTTTCCCCTCCTTCTGGTCACCTAGCTACAGAGCTACAGCATCAATACTCTGTTTCCCCTCCTTCTGGTCACCTAGCTACAGAGCTACAGCATAAATACTCTGTTTCCCCTCCTTCTGGTCACCTAGCTACAGAGCTACAGCGTCAATACTCTGTTTCCCCTCCTTCTGGTCACCTAGCTACAGAGCTGCAGCATAAATACTCTGTTTCCCCTCCTTCTGGTCACCTAGCTACAGAGCTACAGCATCAATACTCTGTTTCCAATCCTTCTGGTCACCTAGCTACAGAGCTACAGCATCAATACTCTGTTTCCCCTCCTTCTGGTCACCTAGCTACAGAGCTACAGCATCAATACTCTGTTTCCCCTCCTTCTGGTCACCTAGCTACAGAGCTACAGCATCAATACTCTGTTTCCCCTCCTTCTGGTCACCTAGCTACAGAGCTACAGCATCAATACTCTGTTTCCCCTCCTTCTGGTCACCTAGCTACAGAGCTACATCATCAATACTCTGTTTCCCCTCCTTCTGGTCACCTAGCTACAGAGCTACAGCATCAATACTCTGTTTCCCCTCCTTCTGGTCACCTAGCTACAGAGCTACAGCATCAATACTCTGTTTCCCCTCCTTCTGGTCACCTAGCTACAGAGCTACATCATCAATACTCTGTTTCCCCTCCTTCTGGTCACCTAGCTACAGAGCTACAGCGTCAATACTCTGTTT
>NW_024058150.1:7500-55000 GCF_016432855.1 Salvelinus namaycush
GTAAAGGGATTAAGAATATGTACATAAAGATATATGAATGAGTGATGGTACAGAAAGGCATAGGAAAGATGCACTAGATGGTATCGAATACAGTATATACATGATGAGTAATGTAGGGTATGTAAACATTATATTAAGTGGCATTGTTTAAAGTGGCTAGTGATACATTTTTTACATGTATGGCAGCAGCCACTCAATGTTAGTGGTGGCTGTTTAACAGTCTGATGGCCTTGAGATAGAAGCTGTTTTTCAGTCTCTCGGTCCCTGCTTTGATGCACCTGTACTGACCTCGCCTTCTGGATGATAGCGGGATGAACAGGCAGTGGCTCGGGTGGTTGTTGTCCTTGATGATCTTTATGGCCTTCCTGTGACATCGGGTGGTGTAGGTGTCCTGGAGGGCAGGTAGTTTGCCCCCGGTGATGCGTTGTGCAGACCTCACTACCCTCTGGAGAGCCTTACGGTTGTGGGCGGAGCAGTTGCCGTACCAGGCGGTGATACAGCCTGACAGGATGCTCTCGATTGTGCATCTGTAAAAGTTTGTGAGTGCTTTTGGTGACAAGCCGAATTTCTTCAGCCTCCTGAGGTTGAAGAGGCGCTGCTGCGCCACACTGTCTGTGTGGGTGGACCATTTCAGTTTGTCCGTGATGTGTACGCCGAAGAACTTAAAACTTTCTGCCCTCTCCACTACTGTCCCGTCGATGTGGATAGGGGGGTGCTCCCTCTGCTGTTTCCTGAAATCCACGATCATCTCCTTTGTTTTGTTGACGTTGAGTGTGAGGTTATTTTCCTGACACCACACTCCGAGGGCCCTCACCTCCTCCCTGTGGGCCGTCTCGTCATTGTTGGTAATCAAGCCTACCACTGTAGTGTCGTCTGAAAACTTGATGATTGAGTTGGAGGCGTGCATGGCCACGCAGTCGTGGGTGAACAGGGAGTACAGGAGAGGGCTCAGAACGCACCCTTGTGGGGCCCCAGTGTTGAGGATCAGCGGGGTGGAGATTTTGTTACCTACCCTCACCACCTGGGGGCGGCCCGTCAGGAAGTCCAGTACCCAGTTGCACAGGGCGGGGTCGAGACCCAGGGTCTCGAGCTTGATGATGAGTTTGGAGGGTACTATGGTGTTAAATACTGAGATGTAGTCGATGAACAGCATTCTCACATAGGTATTCCTCTTGTCCAGATGGGTTAGGGCAGTGTGCAATGTGGTTGCGATTGCATCGTCTGTGGACCTATTGGGGCGGTAAGCAAATTGAAGTGGGTCTAGGGTGTCAGGTAGGGTGGAGGTGATATGGTCCTTGACTAGTCTCTCAAAGCACTTCATGATGACGGAAGTGAGTGCTACGGGGCTGTAGTCGTTTAGCTCAGTTACCTTAGCCTTCTTGGGAACAGGAACAATGGTGGCCCTCTTGAAGCATGTGGGAACAGCAGACTGGGATAAGGATTGATTGAATATGTCCGTAAACACATCAGCCAGCTGGTCTGCGCATGCTCTGAGGACGCGGCTGGGAATGCCGTCTGGGCCTGCAGCCTTGCGAGGGTTAACACGTTTAAATGTTTTACTCACGTTGGCTGCAGTGAAGGAGAGTCCGCAGGTTTTGGTAGCGGGCCGTGTCAGTGGCACTGTATTGTCCTCAAAACGAGCAAAGAATTTGTTTAGTCTGTCTGGGAGCAAGACATCCTGAACCGCGACGGGACTGGTTTTCTTTTTGTAATCCGTGATTGACTGTAGACCCTGCCACATACCTCTCGTGTCTGAGCCGTTGAATTGCGACTCTACTTTGTCTCTATACTGACGCTTAGCTTGTTTGATTGCCTTGCGGAGGGAATAGCTACACTGTTTGTATTCGGTCATGTTTCCGGTCACCTTGCCCTGGTTAAAAGCAGTGGTTCGCGCTTTCAGTTTCACGCGAATGCTGCCATCAATCCACGGTTTCTGGTTGGGGAATGTTTTAATAGTTGCTGTGGGTACGACATCGCCAATGCACTTGCTAATGAACTCGCTCACCGAATCAGCGTATTCGTCAATGTTGTTGTTTGACGCAATGCGGAACATATCCCAATCCACGTGATCGAAGCAATCTTGAAGCGTGGAATCAGATTGGTCGGACCAGCGTTGAACAGACCTGAGAGCGAGAGCTTCCTGTTTTAGTTTCTGTCTATAGGCTGAAAGCAACAAAATGGAGTCGTGGTCAGCTTTTCCGAAAGGAGGGCGGGGGAGGGCCGTATATGCTTCGCGGAAGTTAGAATAACAATGATCCAGGGTTTTACCAGCCCTGGTAGCACAATCGATATGCTGATAGAATTTAGGGAGTCTTGTTTTCAGATTAGCCTTGTTAAAATCCACAGCTACAATGAATGCAGCCTCAGGATATGTGGTTTCCAGTTTACATAGAGTCAAATAAAGTTCGTTCAGGGCCATCGATGTGTCTGTTTGGGGGGGAATATATGCGGCTGTGATTATAATCGAAGAGAATTCTCTTGGTAGATAATGCGGTCGACATTTGATTGTGAGGAATTCTAAGTCAGGTGAACAGAAGGACTTGAGTTCCTGTATGTTATGATCACACCACGTCTCGTTAATCATAAGGCATACCCCCCCGCCCCTCTTCTTACCAGAAAGATGTTTGTTTCTGTCTGCGCGATGCGTGAAGAAACCAGCTGGCTGTACCGACTCCGATAGCGTGTCTCGAGTGAGCCATGTTTCCGTGAAGCAAAGAACGTTACAGTCTCTGATGTCTCTCTGGAATGCTACCCTTGCTCGGATTTCATCAACCTTGTTGTCAAGAGACTGGACATTGGCGAGTAGTATGCTCGGGAGCGGTGCGCGATGTGCCCGTCTCCGGAGCCTGACCAGAAGACCGCCTGGGTGGCTGGGTGGCTGGGTGGCTGAAGGGCTGGTTGCCTGGGTGGCTGAAGGGCTGGTTGCCTGGGTGGCTGTGTGGCTGAAGGTTAGTCCTCTGGTGTGGCTGTGCAATTGACGGGCTGGCTGCCTGGGTGGCTGGGAAGGGCTGGCTGCCGGGTGGCTGGCTGGGTGGCTGGGTGGTTGAAGGGCTGTGTGGCTGGGTGGTTGAAGGGCTGGGTGGCTGGGTAGTTGAAGGGTTGGGTGGTTGAAGGGCTGTCTGGGTGGCAATGTGGCTGTGTGGCTGAGTGGTTGAAGGGCTGGGTGGCTGGGTGGTTGAAGGGCTGGGTGGCTGGGTAGTTGAAGGGCTGTGTGGCTGGGTGGTTGAAGGGCTGGGTGGCTGGGTGGTTGAAGGGCTGGGTGGCTGGGTAGTTAAAGGGCTGGGTGGTTGAAGGGCTGTCTGGGTGGCAATGTGGTTGTGTGGCTGGGTGGTTGAAGGGCTGTGTGGCTGGGTGGTTGAAGGGCTGGGTGGCTGGGTAGTTGAAGGGCTGGGTGCCTGGGTGGTTGAAGGGCTGGGTGACTGGGTGGTTGAAGGGTTGGGTGGCTGGGTAGTTGAAGGGCTGGGTGGCTGGGTAGTTGAAGGGCTGGGTGGCTGGGTAGTTGAAGGGCTGGGTGGCTGGGTGGTTGAAGGGTTGTCTGGGTGGCAATGTGGCTGGGAGGTTGAAGGGCTGGCTGGCTGCGTGGTTGGGTGGCTGTGTGGTTGAAGGGCTGTGTGGCTGTGTGGTTGGGTGGCTGTGTGTCTGGGTGGCCGAAGGGCTGGGTGGCTAGCTGGCTGGGTGGGTGGGTGGCTGGGTGGCCGAAGGGCTGGGTGGATATAGGGCTGGGTGACTGAAGGGCTAGTGTACCAGGCATAGCATGGTGAGTTAGTGATAGCCACGGCAGGCAGAGAGAGGGGTAAACTAGGACATCCATCCATAGGACTCTGAAAATACTCTGGCGCACTTTGGTCCCTTCCTCTCTCTCGCTCTGCCTGCCTGCCTGCCTGCCTGCCTGCCTGCCTCCCTCCCTGCCTGCCTGCCTACCTCCCTGCCTACCTCCCTGCCTACCTCCCTGCCTGCCTGCCTCCCTGCCTTCCTGCCTCCCTGCCTTCCTGCCTACCTTCCTTCCTGCCTACCTCCCTGCCTACCTCCCTGCCTGCCTGCCTCCCTGCCTGCCTGCCTCCCTGCCTTCCTACCTCCCTGCCTGCCTGCCTGCCTGCCTGCCTGCTTGCCTGCCTGCCTGCCTGCCTGCCTGCCTGCCTGCCTGCCTCCCTGCCTACCTCCCTGCCTGCCTGCCTCCCTGCCTTCCTGCCTTCCTGCCTCCCTCCCTGCCTCCCTTCCTGCCTCCCTCCCTGCCTGGCTGCCTCCCTCCCTGCCTCCCTCCCTGCCTGCCTGCCTCCCTGCCTGCCTGCCTGCCTCCCTGCCTGGCTGCCTGCCTGCCTGCCTCCCTGCCTGCCTGCCTCCCTGCCTTCCTGCCTCCCTGCCTGGCTGCCTGCCTGCCTCCCTGCCTTCCTGCCTCCCTGCCTCCCTGCCTTCCTGCCTCCCTGCCTGGCTGCCTGCCTGCCTCCCTGCCTGCCTGCCTTCCTGCCTCCCTCCCTGCCTGGCTGCCTCCCTCCCTGCCTCCCTCCCTGCCTGCCTCCCTTCCTGCCTGCCTGCCTGGCTGCCTGCCTGCCTGCCTGCCTCCCTGCCTGGCTGCCTGGCTGCCTGCCTCCCTGCCTGCCTGCCTCCCTGCCTTCCTGCCTCCCTGCCTGGCTGCCTGCCTGCCTCCCTGCCTGCCTGCCTTCCTGCCTCCCTCCCTGCCTGGCTGCCTCCCTCCCTGCCTCCCTGCCTTCCTGCCTCCCTGCCTGGCTGCCTGCCTCCCTGCCTGCCTGCCTCCCTGGCTGCCTGCCTGCCTGGCTGCCTGCCTGCCTGCCTGCCTCCCTGCCTCCCTTCCTGTCTCCCTGCCTGCTAACTGGCTTGTTACATAATAGAGAACAATGGAGGGAGGGAGGGAGGCAGAAAGGGAGGAAGGCAGGGAGGGAGGGAGGCAGGGAGAATGTTGAATGTTTCTATGTCTCTGAAAAATGTAATTCCCCAAACTTGTCTTCTGTGAGACCCAAGGGACCTGAGTGCCTGGTGTTTTTTTGCAAAGATTTCAAATGAACTTGTGTTATTTAATTATGAAACACATGTCCACTCTTCTAGATCAGTTTGTACTTCTGGTGGAAGGGAAAACAATCATTTGTTGTCAGATTTTGGTTACAATCAGCAATTTCAGGTCACTAAAAGTATGTACAAAATAAAGTTATTTTACAACCAGTATACAACCTGACCATAACGTCATAAACAACGTCATAATGACAACCAGGGTTGGGGAGTAATATATTACATGTAAGGGATTACAAAGACGGTAACTGTAATATGTGATTACTTCGAGGATTACTTTTAAATTCAGAAAGGACTGCTATCTCAAGTGACGTTCAAATCAACATTGAAAAAAGGCGCAAGTTTAAGTTTGTTTCACCTGAGCGAGTCTGACCACAAGTCAGAGACCACTATGATGTCAGAGACCACTATGATGTCAGAGACCACTATGATGTCAGAGACCACTATGATGACACACCAAATGTGTTTGATGGATCGCGGGAAAAGAGCAGGAATAGGCTTTTGTAGGCTACAGTCCAAGCTATGTCTTCCAATGGTGCGACTGCTGTCGGCATCCAAAGATGGTCCAACGTGAATAAACGCTTGGCGGTAAGGATGACAGCAGTTGTGTAGTCACACCATACGGTGATACAGACATCACTTATTATTGATATCTACATAGCGCTTTGATGTGAATCACACTGCTACTCTCTCACTTAGCTATTTGCGCCTGGGTTGTAGTGGATGGCTGTTGACAAATGTAAATGTGTATTTGAACCCAATAATGGTTGCATTCAAGACATTTAAACTGCCTATCAATCATTGTTTTTGAAACCAGTGGACAGCCAGTGAAAACTGCGCTCTTGGATCCCAGCCTATAGAATAACAGCTGCATAGTGCGGATCCCAGCCTATAGAATAACAGCTGCATAGTGTGGATCCCAGCCTATAGAATAACAGCTGCATAGTGAGGATCCCAGCCTATGGAATAAAAGTGGGGATTTTATTGCTCAATCTAATTCATGCTGATAAAATAAATCCATAGGCCTAATGGACACATGGGCAAACTCACACACTTTTTATAGACATAAAGGGGCAATCTGTAGTTGCTACATCCATTTTTGGTTTTATAAATGATATAGACAGTACCAGTCAAAAGTCTGGAAACCTACTCATTCAAGGGGTTTTCTTTATTTCTACATTGTAGGAATCATGTAGTAACCAAAAAAGTCTTAAACAAATCAAAATATATTTTAGATTCTTCAAAGTAGCCATCGTTTGCCTTGATGACAGCTTTGCACACTCTTGGCATTCTCTCAACCAGCTTCATGAGGTTGTCACCTGGAATGCACGCTCCTGGCAAAGCATGCCATTCCATGAGCGCAGGATTTAATTTTCAACTCGAATCAATGAGCCCAGTCAGTCGTCCATGACAACAAAAATCATAAACAACAGAGTAGGGCTGGCTAATAAGTCCTTAGTTTTGGGGTCATAATGACAACCAGTATACAACCTGAACTTAACGTCACAAACAACATCATAATTAAAACCAGCATACAACCTGAACATAACGTCACAAACAACATCATAATGACAACCAGCATACAACCTGGTCATAGCGTCTTAATGACAACCAGTATAGAACCTGACCATAACGTCACAAACAACGTTATAATGACTTTTTGCCTGTTGGGGAAAATTCAAAGATTCTACAAATCATTGATCTCTACTCAACCATTGTTCATTTGGAAATGATTACTTGCCAAAGGGTCTTCCTAATCCTATCATATTTGATATCAATCACTATGTTGCACTATGAGAGTAGTGTTGTCTGTCTATTACTGGACACAATCACACCCCCGCTCTCCATTTAGCAAATCTGACCATAATTCTATACTCCTGATTCATGCTTACAAGCAAAAACTAAATCAGGAAGTACCAGTGACTCGATCAATATGGAAGTGGTAAGATGACGCGGATGCTACAGGACTGTTTTGCTAGCACAGACTGGAATATGTTCCGGGATTCATCCAATGGCATTGAGGAGTATACCACCTCAGTCATCGGCTTCATCAATAAGTGCATCGACGACATCGTCCTCACAGTGATCGTACGTACATATCCCAACCAGAAGCCATGGATTACAGGCAACATCCGCATCGAGCTAAAGGCTAGAGCTGCCGCTTTCAAGGAGCGGGACACTAATCCGGACGCTTATAAGAAATCCCGCTATGCCCTCAGACGAACCATCAAACAAGCAAAGCATCAATACAGGATTGAGATTGAATCCTACTACACCGGCTCTGACGCTCGTCGGATGTGGCAGGGCTTGAAAACTATTACGGACTACAAGGGGAAACCCAGACACGAGCTGCCCAGTGACGCGAGCCTACCAGATGAGCTAAATGCCTTTTATGCTCGGTTCTAGGCAAGCAACACTGAAGCATGCACGAGAGCCCCGGCTGTTCTGGATGACTGTGTGATAGCGTTCTCGGTAGCCGATGTGAGCTAGACCTTTAAACAGGTCAACATTCACAAAGCTTGGGGGCCAGATGGATTACCAGGACGTGTACTCAAAGCATGCGCGGACCAACTGGCAAGTGTCTTCACCGACATTTTCAACCTATTCCTGACTGAGTCTATAATACCGGTTTCTAGCAGACCACCATAGTCCTTGTGCCTCCCAAGGAAGTGAAGGTAACCTGCCTAAATTATTACCGCCCTGTAGCACTCGCGTCGGTAGCCAGGAAGTGCTTTGAAAGGATGGTCATGGCTCACATTAACAGCATCCTCCCGGATACCCTAAACCCACTCCAATTCGCATACCGCCCCAACAGATCCGCGGATGACGCAATCTCAATCGCATTCCACACTGCCCTTTCCCACCTGGACAAAAGGAACACTTATCTGAGAATGCTGTTCATTGACTACAGCTCAGCGTTCAACACCATAGTGCCAATGAAGCTCATCACTTAGCTAAGGACCCTGGGACTAAACACCTCCCACTGCAACTGGATCCTGGACTTCCTGACGGGCCGCTCCCAGGTGGTAAGGGTAGACAACAACACGTCTGCCACACTGATCCTCTACACTCAGGTGTGTGTACTTAGTCCTCTCCTGTACTCCCTGTTCACCAACGACTACGTGGCCAAACACGACTCCAACACCATCATTAAGTTTGCTAACGACACAACAGTGGTAGGCCTGATCACCGACAACGATGAGACAGCCTATAGGGAGGAGGTCAGAGAACTGGCAGTGTGGTGCCAGGACAACAACCACTCCCTCAATGTGAAAATGACAAAGGAGATGATCGTGGACTACAGGAAAAGGCGGGCCGAATAGGCCCCCATTAACATCAACGGGGCTGTAGTGGAGCGTGTCGAGAGTTTCAAGTTCCTTGGTGTCCACATCACCAACAAACTATAATTTTCCAAACACACCAAGACAGTCGTGAAGAGGGCATGACAAAACCTTTTCCTCCTCAGGAGACTGAAAAGATTTGGCATGGGTCCCCAGATCCTCAAAAAGTTATACAGCTGCACCATCGAGAGCATCCTGACTGGCTGCATCACCGCCTGGTATGGCAACTGCTCATTGGCGCATTCCCCCCTCCCCTGTAACTATTCCCCAGGTCGTTGGTGTAAATGGGAATGTGTTCTCAGTCAATTTACCTGGTAAAATATGGATTGAAGTGTGTGTAAAAAAAAAAACCTGATATGGAGTCTTCCCTATACCTGAAGACTAACGTTATATTCCTATGTGTGTGTGTGTGTGTGTGTGTGTGTGTGTGTGTGTGTGTGTGTGTGTGTGTGTGTGTGTGTGTGTGTGTGTGTGTGTGTGTGTGTGTGTGTGTGTGTGTGTGTGTGTGTGTGTATGTAGGATCACAACCACAGCAGCCTGTATGATGGATCTGAGGCGGTATCCTCTGGATGAACAGAACTGCACACTGGAGATCGAGAGCTGTGAGTATCACCGTCGCCCCTGGCAACAGAACACTCCCCTCCCGTGAAGACGTCACACCCGGACCAATCTATATAGAACACTGCTATCATAGAAATAGAATTAGTAGGAGATTCATTTCTTTGACCTTTTTTAAGCATTAGCCAACTCGTTGTCATGCCAAACATGTATGGTGAACAGGAAATGATCATGGGACATACTCAAATATACAGTATAATGTATACATAATGCAGCATTGGTTGTGCTGTGAAGAGAGAGAGAGACAGAGAGAGAGAGAGAGAGAGACAGAGAGAGACAGAGAGAGAGAGAGAGAGAGAGACAGAGAGAGCGAGAGAGAGAGAGAGAGAGAGAGAGAGACAGAGAGAGAGAGAGAGAGAGAGACAGAGAGAGAGACAGAGAGAGAGAGAGACAGAGAGAGAGAGAGAGAGAGAGAGAGACAAAAACATTAATTTCATTAAAACCTCACCCCCCCTTAAAAAAAACACAAAAATATATCCTATACTGTATACATGTACCATACTCACCTTTCCCTCTACCACACGATACAAAACAACACAACATATCACAATAACCAAAACCTCACCATTTCTACAACCATATATCCAAAACATCTTCCCCAGCTCTACAGACAGCCCCTCAACACAACATATCTCCTGAAACATCTCCACACATTTTATCATTTTACAGAACTCAAATTCCACCCTAAGGCGCGCAGAGACCATCCCATTAAACAATAGTAAAGGGTCTGTTATCCCCCCACCTTTGACCCTGTTCCTCCTTGTTAGCCAAATAGACAACTTTGCCTGAGCACACAGAAAATTCAACAAAACACATTTGGCCTTTTCCATATTTGAATACCTGTACCCCATTATAAACATCCCAACAGTAAAAACCACCTCCAACCTCTCACACAGACATTCCAACAGAGACATTAATGGCATTAACCTGGCGCACACAGAAAACACATGAATCACAGTTTCTCTCATAACGCAGAAAGGACACCCCTGCCCGACTCCCGGTTCAACCCGTACCAACCAGCTGTTAGTGGCCAGGGCTCCATGAAGAACCCTCCACTGGAGGTCCCCTGACCTCCATCTAAAACCCACCATACTCTCCGCCCCACATATCCCCTGCCACTGATGTGCCTTCACTCCTGTTTGGCTCCTAATGTTCCTCACCTTAATGCAGAGGTTGTAGAGGGCTTTACCTCCCACCCCCTCAAACTCCCCCAGGCTCGGAGTGTTAAAATCTAACAAGTCCTCCAGACCCCCTTGCCAGTCTCCAGTCTCTGCCGTCACCTGCAGTGGCGGAAATATTGATGGCCCCTCCCCCTTTGGCCACTCAAACACCCCCCTTACGGGCTCAGACAGTGCCTCCTGGACCTCCTCCAGGAATCTCTCCAGCAGCCTAAGAGACGTTATTCCTGTTTGTTGTGCCAGGACATCCGGGGTTTTCCACCCCTCCTCTCCCAGCAGTCGCTGGTCACCCAGCCTTAGTAAACCCACTGCCATCAGTTCCCTCTGCAGGGTGGCCGACTTAACCGATCTCATAGGGATGGCTGGGTTGTGGAATATAGGCTCCTCCCACACCCACAGCCCAAGCTCCACAGCCCCTTCTCCTGTGGGCCTTAGCAGCTGCCAGGCCTTCAGCACTGCAGAGGAAAAGTCTGAGAGACCTGCTGTACTCAGTCTCTCCAGCTTCATGAGGAACAGCTGCCGGTCCAACCCTAATCCGCCAGCTCTCCTCAGCAGCGTGCATGCTGGTTCCCTCCAGCCAACATCAGTATAGTACAGCAGTCTCTGCGCCGCCTTTAGTCAGAATGCAGCCACCCTGCTCTCCAGTTCCACCAGGCCCTGTCCTCCTTCGTGGACGGTCATGTACAACACTGCCGCCCTCAGCCAGTGATGTCCCGACCAGAAAAAGTCCACCAGCTTGCGTTGTAGGTCTGCGAGCAGACCGGCGGGGGGGTTGAGGACAGCCAGTTTATGCCACAGGGAAGATGCCACCAGGTTGTTGATTATCAGCACCCTCCGTCTATATGACACTTGGGACAGGAGCCACCTCCGCCTGGCCAGTCTTGACACCACTGCCTGTAACAGCCCCTCCCAGTTCTACCTGACCCACCTCTCTGAGCCCAGATACACCCCCAACATTTTAAGCCCTTCACAACCCCACTGCAAGCCCCCTGGAAGCAGAGTAGGGGCCCTATCCCCCCATGCCCCACATAACAGAGCTTTGTTCTTGCCCCAGTTTACCTTAGCTGATGAAGCTCCCTTGTACACCTTCAGACTAGTCTCTGTGCCTGCATATCCTTACCATCCCTGGCCATCTCAGAAACGTCATCTGCATACGCTGACACTGCTATGCCTGTCCAGCACACTCCCTGCAGTCTCCTACGTAGCAGGCCCAAAAAAGGTTCAATGGCTAGTGTAGATAACTGCCCCGATAGAGGGCATCCTTGTCTAATGCCCCGCCTCACCCAGACTGGCCTACTGAGCCCCCCTCCCTACCTTGACCATACATGACGCCCCAGCATACAACATCTTCACACAGGTCAAAAAACTTTCCCCAAACACAGACATCACATTAAACAGATACTCATGATCCACTCTATTAAAAGCCTTCTCTTGATCTAAAGAGACCAGTCCAAAGTTCACATTAGAACCTCTCGACAAGTCCAACATGTCCCTGATTAAGAAGTTGTCCGTGATTGAGCGTCTCGGTACACAATATGTTTGGTCCTTATGTACAATCGAGTCCAGATGGGACTTCAGTCTGTTATAGAGGACCTTGGCAAATATCTTGTAGTACGCACAGAGCAATGCCACAGGCCTCCAGTTCTTAAGTTCACACAAGTCCCCTTTTTTGGGCAGGAGAGTCAGAGCCGCCCGACGGCAGCTCATCGGCAACTCTCCTACCCCGGCGCACTCACGCAACACGCAAAAGAAGTCCAGTCCAATTATTCCCCAGAATATTTTATAAAACTCCACTGGGAGCCCATCGACCCCCGGTGCACGACCGGGGGACATCTGGGTTACGGCCTCTGCCAGTTCATGGGACAACAGAGGAATGTCCATTTCATCCCTCTGTGCCAGAGAGAGCTTAGGGAGTTCTGTGAACAAGACCTGAGCACACATAGGATCACACAGTTCTGCCCTATACAACTCAGTATAAAACACCACAATTCACTCCCGCATCTCCCTCACCACAGAGGTCACCCGCCCAGCCGTAGACAATGCATACCCTTGGCTTCACCGCTCTGTCTTTCCAAAACAAAGAAGAAGGAGCTGGGTGCATCCATCTCCTTGAGCATGGAGAACCTAGCTCTTACAAGTGCTCCCTTTGCTTTAACCTGGAAAAAACTGCCCAGGTCCCTACGTAATTCTGCTAAATTAGCCTGGAGGCCTACATTGCCTTGCCCCACCATCTCAGTAATACTACGCTTGAGTGTCCCCAATACTCTCCTAGCCTCTGAGGATTAGAGAGCTGTATACTGTTGACAGAAAAGCCAAATTTGGACTTTCACCACATCCCACCATTGACTCAGAGACTCATACTCCTCTCTTCGCTGCCTCTGTAAACCTGTCCAAGAAGTCACATCTTGTAAGAGCTTTACATTGAACTTCCAATAGGATGCCTGCTGAGGCCTTGCTGGAATAGACAGCCGAGCCATGGTTATGGGGTGATCCGAAAACCCCACCGGGAGAATGGTAGCACCCAACAGCCTATTGCTCTGATTCCTGGACATGTAAAAACGATCAAGTCGGGCTGCACTCACCCTAGCCCCAAAAACCTTCACCCATGCATACTGTCTTGTGTTTGGATGTTTAGTTCTCCAAACATCCACTAGGTCAAACTGATTAATGATGTCCCTTAACACTCCCACTGACCCTGAATGAGGCTCTTCCCCATTTCTGTCTTTTGTAAAATCCATTGTACGGTTCCAGTCCCCGCCGACCACCAGCGTCTCCTCAGGTGCTACCTGTGAGAGTTCCTGTCTAAGACCCCCAAATAGAACCCCCCTCTCTCTTCGTGTTAGGCGCATACACATTTATAAAGACAAAACCCATGTTGGTAATTTCTGCTTTTACAACAAGCAGCCTGCCCCTACACACCTCCTTTGAGGAGCACATTTTTACAGACAGACCCGGTACAAAAAGGACTGCCACCCCTACACAATGTGTCCCATGGCTCAACACACTTGCCCCTTTCCACCAGAGCTCCCAATAGACTTCATTCACCACATCACTATGCGTCTCCTGCAGAAACAACACCTGTACTTTTTTTGTTTTATATATTCACCCAAAACACTCCTCTTTCCCGCATCTCTGGCGCCATTTATATTAAGCAATCCTACCCAAAGAGTGTCCATAAGAAGTGGGAGAAAAGCCAGCAAAGAAAGAGACCAATAGCAAAGCTCAAAAAGCCCCAGTGCCAAAAAGAAACTCTACATCTAAACAGTGTCTGAAGGTCGACCCTTACACACTGTTGTGACCCACTTCCTCAACCTAAACCGTTTCCTGGATGAGAGGACATTACGCCCCTCATTTTTCATACCATGTTGTACTGATCTGACAAACTTTCTCGGATCAGAAAAAAAATCCTCAAGATTAACTTTTTTCCCCTTGGTCTCATTCAGGAACCTTGTCAGTTCCCTCACCGTGTACTTTGACCCCTCTGATTGACTGGCTGTCAGCTCTGGACCCATTGAAGAGGAGTCTGAAAAAAAGCCTCTTCATTATCCTCTTCCTCAGACTTCCTTTCTCCCACTGGCGCTTGTGCCCTCACCTTGTCTACGGCCTTTATGTGGGCACGCAAAGCTCTTATGCCCCAAATCCCCACACTCAAAACACCGTAGACTATCTGTGCTGGCAAACCCTGCGTAGAGCCCGTCCCCATGCCTCACTTTAAAATGCACATTTAACTGATGCTCATTGTTATTAAGAAACATAAACACTTGCCTCCGGAATGAAACAACATGCTTAACGGCATCTGCCTGAAAACCTGCTGACACGGAAACCACTAGCAAACTACCCAAAACCACTCAGCTCTTTCCTGATTTGATCATAAGTAATAAACTGAGGCAAATTTGCAACTACCACCTGAAGGGGTAGAAAGAGGCAAAATTGGCACCAACACACCCCTTTCAAATATTCCACTAGCAATGAGCCTACCCACCAAATTTGCTCTTTTCATGAACACAACCACAACTTTGTTCAGTCTGGAAGCAGAATGTATAAATTCAGCTCCGACCTGTTCACCGACCGCGAGCAGAACCTCCTCCACCTTAACTCCGTTCTCAGGAACACACCTGAATCCATGCCGTATCGAAAGCGTCTCCTCCGCGCTAGGCTGAGAAGCCATCGCGCAAACCACACCTTCCAAACCCCAGGAAACAAAAACTCTGTCCTCCTCCACCCTAACTTGAAAAAACCTGTGGATACCACTAAAACAAATAGTGCATTAACCCTCCACCATAGAAAATAACATTTGAAAGGAAAGACCAAGGACAGAATCAAGAAAATAAAATAGGACAGAGACCTCTACACCAAACACTCAAACTCCAAAAAACTCCCAGCATGCACTGCGAGAGAGATAGAGAGATAGAGAGGGAGACAGAAAGAGAGAGAGAGAGACAGAGACAGAGAGAGAGACAGAGACAGCGAGAGAGACAGAGAGAGAGACAGAGAGAGAGAGAGACAGAGACAGAGAGAGAGAGAGACAGAGACAGAGAGAGAGAGAGACAGAGAGAGAGAGAGAGAGAGAGAGAGAGAGAGAGAGAGAGAGAGAGAGAGAGAGAGAGAGAGAGAGAGAGGTACAAGGTCCTCTCCCTGTACTTTATCAGTTTCCATGGAGATGGGGCTGGGATGTGGAGTTGACTTCATATTCCTGGGTTTGATCACACACACACACACACACACACACACACACACACACACACACACACACACACACACACACACACACACACACACACACACACACACACACACACACACACACACACACACACACACACACACACACCCACGACAAGCATTAAACTGTGGGGTCAGAACTACTCCACTTTGGTCTTCTACTATCTACCATTTACTATCTACTCTCTACCATCTACCATCTACTATATACCATCTACTCTCTACAATCTACTATCTACCATTTACTATCTACTCTCTACCATCTACTATATACCATCTACTATCTACCGTCTACCATCTACTATATACCATCTACCATCTACTATCTACCGTCTACCATCTACTATATACCATCTACCATCTACTATATACCATCTACCATCTACTATATACCGTCTACCATCTACTCTCTACCATCTACCATCTACTATCTACCGTCTACCATCTACTATCTACCGTCTACCGTCTACCGTCTATCATCTACCATCTACTATATACCATCTACTATATACCATCTACTATATACCATCTACTATATACCATCTACCATCTACCATCTACTATATACCATCTACTATATACCATCTACCATCTACTATATACCATCTACTATATACCATCTACTATATACCATCTACCATCTACTATCTACTCTCTACCATCTACCATCTACCATCTACTATATACCATCTACCATCTACTATATACCATCTACTATATACCATCTACTATATACCATCTACTATATACCATCTACTCGCTACCATCTACTATCTACCGTCTACTATCTACCATCTACACTCTACTATCTACAATCTACCGTCTACTATCTACCATCTACTATATATCATCTACTATCTACCATCTACTATATATCATCTACTATCTACCATCTACTATATATCATCTACTATCTACCATCTACACTCTACCATCTACTATCTACCATCTACCCTCTACTATCTACCATCTACTGTATACCATCTACTATATACCATCTACACTCTACACTCTACCATCTACCATCTACTATATACGATCTACTATCTACCATCTACTATCTACCATCTACTATCTACCATCTACCATTTACTATATACCATCTACTATATACCGTCTACCATCTACTATATACCATCTACACTCTACACTCTACCATCTACCATCTACTATATACCATCTACTATCTACCATCTACTATCTACCATCTACCCTCTACTATCTACCATCTACCATTTACTATATACCATCTACTATATACCGTCTACCATCTACTATATACCATCTACTATCTACCACCTCTTTCTAGCTCTCTATCTCTCTGTCTCTCTATCTCTCTATCTCTCTGTCTCTGTCTCTCTCTCTCTCTCTCTGTCTCTCTGTCTCTCTCTCTCTCTCTCTCTCTCTCTCTCTCTCTATCTCTCTGTCTCTCTCTATCTCTCTGTCTCTCTCTATCTCTCTATCTCTCTGTCTCTCTCTATCTCTCTGTCTCTCTGTCTCTCTTTCTGTCTCTCTGTTTCTCTTTCTCTCCACTATTTCTTTCTCCCTTGCCTGATCTCTCTCTCTCCTACACAGTCCTCTATTTCCTCCTCTGTCTCTTTAAATCTCTCTCTCATCTCTTTTCTTTGCCCTGCTCTTCCACCCTCTTTTTTCTACCAGCCTTTGTATATATTTCTCTCTCTTTGTCACACACACACGGCTCACACACACACGGCTTACACACACACACAGGGCTTGAGTGTAATTTTGATCAGCAGACAGTAACAGCCCAGTATCTGCTTTTCTAGTTCTGGTTTTAACGTGTGAATCACTCTGTGCCAAAGCATTCTATTATATTCACACTAATGAGCCACAGAGAACTCTCACTTCTCCTGATAAACTTGATGCATTTTTTAACAGACATAACTCTCAGAACTACAGATCCCAGACATAACTCTCAGAACTACAGATCCCAGACAAAGCTCTCAGAACTACCGAACCCAGACTTAACTCTCAGAACTACAGATCTCAGACATATCTCTCAGAACTACAGATCTCAGATATATCTCTCAGAACTACAGAACACAGACATAACTCTCAGAACTACAGAACCCAGACATAACTCTCAGAACTACAGATCCCAGACATAACTCTCAGAACTACAGATCCCAGACATAACTCTCAGAACTACAGATCCCAGACATAACTCTCAGAACTACAGATCCCAGACATAACTCTCAGAACTAAAGATCCCATGGTAGATGTTGGGACTGCCTGGCAGGTTACAGATCCCATGGTAGATGGTAGTACTGTCTGGCTGTCTGGCTACAGATCTCATGGAAGATGGTAGTACTGTCTGGCTGGCTACAGATCCCATGGTAGATGATAGTACTGTCTGGCTGGCTACATATCTCATGGTAGATGGTAGTACTGTCTGGCTGGTTACAGATCCCATGGTAGATGATAGTACTGTCTGGCTGTCTGGCTACAGATCTCATGGTAGATGGTAGTACTGTCTGGCTACAGATCTCATGGTAGATGGTAGTACTGTCTGGCTGGTTACAGATCCCATGGTAGATGATAGTACTGTCTGGCTGTCTGGCTACAGATCTCATGGTAGATGGTAGTACTGTCTGGCTACAGATCTCATGGTAGATGGTAGTACTGTCTGTCTGGCTGGTTACAGATCCCATGGTAGATGATAGTACTGTCTGGCTGTCTGGCTACAGATCTCATGGTAGATGGTAGTACTGTCTGGCTGGCTACAGATCTCATCATGGTAGATGGTAGTACTGTCTGGCTGGCTACAGATCTCATCATGGTAGATGGTAGTACTGTCTGGCTGGCTGGCTACAGATCTCACCATGGTAGATGGTAGTACTGTCTGTCTGGCTGACTACAGATCTCATGGTAGATGGTAGTACTGTCTGGCTGGC
The DNA here is from genome assembly GCF_016432855.1 of Salvelinus namaycush. NCBI lineage: Eukaryota > Metazoa > Chordata > Actinopteri > Salmoniformes > Salmonidae > Salvelinus > Salvelinus namaycush. The sequence goes on from NW_024058150.1 coordinate 25,297, forward strand.
TACAGATCTCATGGTAGATGATAGTACTGTCTGGCTGGCTAGAGATCTCACCATGGTAGATGGTAGTACTGTCTGGCTGTCTGGCTACAGATCTCATCATGGTAGATGGTAGTACTGTCTGGCTGGCTACATATCTCATCATGGTAGATGGTAGTATTGTCTGGCTGGCTACATATCTCATCATGGTAGATGGTAGTATTGTCTGGCTGGCTACATATCTCATCATGGTAGATGGTAGTATTGTCTGGCTGGCTACATATCTCATCATGGTAGATGGTAGTATTGTCTGGCTGGCTACATATCTCATCATGGTAGATGGTAGTATTGTCTGGCTGGCTAGAGATCTCATCATGGTAGATGGTAGTACTGTCTGGCTGGCTACATATCTCATCATGGTAGATGGTAGTACTGTCTGGCTGGCTGGCTACATATCTCATCATGGTAGATGGTAGTATTGTCTGGCTGGCTACATATCTCATCATGGTAGATGGTAGTACTGTCTGGCTGGCTACATATCTCATCATGGTAGATGGTAGTATTGTCTGGCTGGCTACATATCTCATCATGGTAGATGGTAGTACTGGCTGGCTGGCTACATATCTCATCATGGTAGATGGTAGTACTGTCTGGCTGGCTAGAGATCTCACCATGGTAGATGGTAGTACTGTCTGGCTGGCTAGAGATCTCACCATGGTAGATGGTAGTACTGTCTGGCTGGCTACATATCTCATCATGGTAGATGGTAGTACTGTCTGGCTGGCTACAGATCTCATCATGGTAGATGGTAGTACTGTCTGGCTGGCTACAGATCTCATCATGGTAGATGGTAGTACTGTCTGCCTGGCTACAGGTCTCACCATGGTAGATGGTAGTACTGTCTGGCTGGCTACATATCTCATCATGGTAGATGGTAGTACTGTCTGGCTGGCTACATATCTCATCATGGTAGATGGTAGTACTGTCTGGCTGGCCACAGCCCAGTCACAACCACAGGCTTAGGTTCATTGTGTAATTATTGATGTATTCCTCTACTACCCCCTTATATACACATACAAAACACACACAACTCTAGATTTTACAAACACACACACAAATGCACATGCATTTTCTCTCTCTCTCTCTCTCTCTCTCTCTCTCTCAAACTCTCTCTCTATTTCAAACTCTCAAACTCTCTCTCTCTTTCAAACTCTCTCTCTCTCTCTGTCTCTCTCAAACTCTCTCTCTCTCTGTCTCTCTATCTCTCTCTCTCCCAGGACTCACATAACATAACAACCACCTCCCTGGACGGACGGACAAGCCCAGTGATGTGATAGGTTGACAGACGTCTGTCCCAGAAGGAGCAGTGTTGTAGACAGAGAACAATGGGCCAGAACTAATAGATCTGATTCAAACTGAGTAACCAGCCAGAGCCTTCCCCCCTGCCTCGGGCTCTATCTGCCCTTTTCTGACCAGCTACACACACATGCACATACACACACACACATGCATCTACATTCACACACACATGCAAGCACGCACCACACACAGTAGTCGTGCGCGGGTCAGCTGTTTGGTCAACTGCACCCGCCCACAACCGGCCCGACTATATATGATAAAGTGAAATCTAAGGCCCACACCTGACCCTAACCCACTGATATAGAACATCTGAGGCCCACACCCAACCCTAACCCACTGATATAGAACATCTGAGGCCCACACCCGACCCTAACCCGCTAATATAGAACATCTGAGGCCGACACCCAACCCTAACCCGCTAATATAGAACATCTGAGGCCCGCACCCGACCCTAACCCACTGATATAGAGCATCTGAGGCCCGCACCCAACCCTAACCCGCTAATATAGAACATCTGAAGCCCGCACCCAACCCTAACCAGCTAATATAGAACATCTGAGGCCCGCACCCGGCCCTAACCCGCTAATATAGAACATCTGAGGCCCGCACCCGGCCCTAACCCACTAATATAGAACATCTGAGGCCCACACCCGACCCTAACCCGCTAATATAGAACATCTGAGGCCCGCACCCAACCCTAACCCGCTAATATAGAACATCTGAGGCCCGCACCCGGCCCTAACCCACTAATATAGAACATCTGAGGCCCGCACCCGGCCCTAACCTGCTAATATAGAACATCTGAGGCCCACACCCAACCCTAACCAGCTAATATAGAACATCTGAGGCCCGCACCCGGCCCTAACCCGCTAATATAGAACATCTGAGGCCCGCACCCAACCCTAACCCACTAATATAGAACATCTGAGGCCCACACCCGACCCTAACCCACTAATATAGAACATCTGAGGCCCACACCCGACCCTAACCCACTGATATAGAACATCTTCTGTTGGCTACAGTCAGAGACGGCGTAAAGATCTTTTGACAGGGGGTGCAGCATTTTTTGTTGTTGCCTGGTTTAGATATGTTTCTGCTTATAATTTCCGACATTTTGGTAGGCTATTTGTTCGTCAACTTACCTATAATTACATAGATGCAGCTTCTCTTGTCTTTACATGTTGCCCTAGAGGACTAAATAAACCCCTGCTCACCAGAATAATGTTGATATAAATTGATAGAATGCTTCAATATATTGGCAGGTTTCTCTGTCATCTCTGCTTCTTTCGGGGCTGAAAGACTTTTAGGGACCGGGGGGAAAATGCAATAACACATAGATTTTTTGATTTTCGAATGACATCAGTTTGACCGGTTGTAAGGAAATAGAAAGCTGTGAAAACAAACCAACATGTTGCTGATAAGATTTCACTTTGGCTTGGATGCATAATTATTTTATGTGGTTGAAATTCGATCAGTTTTTAAAAATGTATTTAACCTTTATTTAGCTAGGCAAGTCACTTCAGGACAAATTCTTATTTACAATGATGGCCTACCCCGGCCAAACAAATGTGCACCGTCTGATGGGATACTCCCAATCATGGTCGGATGTGATATAGCCTGGATTTGAACCAGGCACTGTAGTGACACCTCTTACACTGAGATGCAGTGTCTTAGACCACTGCGCCACTCGGGAGCTTTTATGATGCTGATAAAGAGGGACCGTCTGTAGAGGTGCTATAACTCCACATTCTCTCAAGATGCTGAAAGCAAGAAATCATATTTCTCCGCTCCTTTCCGTGTCAACATTTTGCATACATTTGGTGGATCATTTTACTGCAAGCAATGCTTAATTCTGCAGGTGTTAATAGTAAGGCTACAGTTGAAGTGGGAAGTTTACATACACCTTACAGCCAAATACATTAAACTCAGTTTTTCACAATTCCTGACATCAAATCAAAGTTTATTTGTCACGTGAATACAACAGGTGTAGTAGACCTTACAGTGAAATGCTGAATACAACAGGTGTAGTAGACCTTACAGTGAAATGCTGAATACAACAGGTGTAGTAGACCTTACTGTGAAATGCTGAATACAACAGATGTAGTAGACCTTACAGTGAAATGCTCAATACAACAGGTGTAGTAGACCTTACAGTGAAATGCTGAATACAACAGGTGTAGACCTCACAGTGAAATGCTGAATACAACAGGTGTAGTAGACCTTACAGTGAAATGCTGAATACAACAGGTGTAGTAGACCTTACAGTGAAATGCTGAATACAACAGGTGTAGTAGACCTTACAGTGAAATGCTGAATACAACAGGTGTAGTAGACCTTACCGTGAAATGCTGAATACAACAGGTGTAGTAGACCTTACAGTGAAATGCTGAATACAACAGGTGTAGTAGACCTTACAGTGAAATGCTGAATACAACAGGTGTAGTAGACCTTACAGTGAAATGCTGAATACAACAGGTGTAGTAGACCTTACAGTGAAATGCTGAATACAACAGGTGTAGTAGACCTTACAGTGAAATGCTGAATACAACAGGTGTAGTAGACCTTACAGTGAAATGCTGAATACAACAGGTGTAGTAGACCTTACAGTGAAATGCTGAATACAACAGGTGTAGTAGACCTTACAGTGAAATGCTGAATACAACAGGTGTAGTAGACCTTACAGTGAAATGCTGAATACAACAGGTGTAGTAGACCTTAGTGAAATGCTGAATACAACAGGTGTAGGTAGACCTTACAGTGAAATGCTGAATACAACAGGTGTAGTAGACCTTACAGTGAAATGCTGAATACAACAGGTGTAGGTAGACCTTACAGTGAAATGCTGAATACAACAGGTGTAGTAGACCTTACAGTGAAATGCTGAATACAACAGGTGTAGTAGACCTTACAGTGAAATGCTGAATACAACAGGTGTAGTAGACCTTACAGTGAAATGCTGAATACAACAGGTGTAGTAGACCTTACAGTGAAATGCTGAATACAACAGGTGTAGTAGACCTTACAGTGAAATGCTGAATACAACAGGTGTAGTAGACCTTACAGTGAAATGCTGAATACAACAGGTGTAGTAGACCTTACAGTGAAATGCTGAATACAACAGGTGTAGTAGACCTTACAGTGAAATGCTGAATACAACAGGTGTAGTAGACCTTACAGTGAAATGCTGAATACAACAGGTGTAGTAGACCTTACAGTGAAATGCTGAATACAACAGGTGTAGTAGACCTTACAGTGAAATGCTGAATACAACAGGTGTAGTAGACCTTACAGTGAAATGCTGAATACAACAGGTGTAGTAGACCTTACAGTGAAATGCTGAATACAACAGGTGTAGTAGACCTTAGTGAAATGCTGAATACAACAGGTGTAGGTAGACCTTACAGTGAAATGCTGAATACAACAGGTGTAGTAGACCTTACAGTGAAATGCTGAATACAACAGGTGTAGTAGACCTTACAGTGAAATGCTTACTTACAGACTCTAACCAATAGTGCAAAAAAAAGGTATTAGGTGAACAATAGGTAGGTAAAGAAATAAAACAGTAAAAAGACAGGCTATATACAGTAGCGAGGCTATAAAAGTAGTGAGGCTACATACAGACACCGGTTAGTCAGGCTGATTGAGGTAGTATGTACATGTAGATATGGTTAAAGTGACTATGCATATATGATGAACAGAGAGTAGCAGTAGCGTAAAAGAGGGGTTGGCGGGTGGTGGGTGGGACACAATGCAGATAGCCCGGTTAGCCACTGTGCGGGAGCACTGGTTGGTCAGCCCAATTGAGGTAGTATGTACATGAATGTATAGTTAAAGTGACTATGCATATATGATAAACAGAGAGTAGCAGCAGCGTAAAAAGAGGGGTTGAGGTCTCTATGTCTTAGACTTGGCACTCCGGTACCGCTTGCCATGCGGTAGTAGAGAGAACAGTCTATGACTGGGGTGGCTGGGGTCTTTGGCAATTTTTATGGCCTTCCTCTGACACCGCCTGGTGTAGAGGTCCTGGATGGCAGACAACTTAGTCCCAGTGATGTACTGGGCCGTACGCAGTTGGGCGCCCGTAAAACTGTTGCCAATTCTTCCGGCGCTGTTTTGAATCATGACATTTAATCCTAGTAAAAATTCCCTGTCTTAGGTCAGTTAGGATCACCACTTTATTTTAAGAATGTGAAATGTCAGAATAATAGTAGAGAGAATGATTTATTTCAGCTTTTATTTCTTTCATCACATTCCCAGTGGGTCAGAAGTTTACATACACTCAATTCGTATTTGGTAGATTTGCCTTTAAATTGTTTAACTTGGGTCAAACGCTTCATGTAGCCTTCCACAAGCTTCCCACAATAAGTTGGGTGAATTTTGACCCATTCCTCCTGACAGAGCTGGTGTAACTGAGTCAGGTTTGTAGGCCTCCTTGCTCGCACAAGCTTTTTCAGTTCTGCCCACACATTTTCTATTGGATTGAGGTCAGGGCTTTGTGATGGCCACTCCAATACCTTGGCTTTGTTGTCCTTAAGCCATTTCGCCACAACTTTGGAAGTATGCTTGGGGTAATTGTCCATATGGAAGACCCATTTGCGACCAAGCTTTATCTTCCTGATTGATGTCTTGAGATGTTGCTTCAATATATCCACATAATTTTCCTGCCTCATGATGCCATCTATTTTGTGAAGTGCACCAGTCCCTCCTGCAGCAAAGCACCCCCACAACATGATGCTGCCACCCCTGTGCTTCACAGTTGGGATGGTGTTCTTCAGCTTGCAAGCCTCCCCCTTTTTCCTCCAAACATAACAATGGTCATTATGGCCAAACAGTTCTATTCTTGTTTCATCAGAACAGAGGACATTTCTCCAAAAAGTACGATCTTTGTCCCCATGTGCAGTTGCGAACCGTAGTCTGGCTTTTTTATGGAGGTTTTGGAGCAGTGGCTTCTTCCATGCTGAGCGGCCTTTCAGATTATGTCGATATAGGACTCGTTTCACTATATAGGAGTCGTTTTAGGATATAGGACTTGTTTTACTGTGGATATAGATTATTTTGTATCTGTTTCCTCCAGTGTCTTCACAAGGTCCTTTGCTGTTGTTCTGGGATTGATTTGCACTTTTCGCACCAAAGTATGTTCATCTCTAGGAGACAGAGCGCGTCTCCTTCCTGAGCGGTATGACGGCTGCGTGGTCCCATGGTGTTTATACTTGCGTACTATTGTTTGTACAGATGAACGTGGCACCTTCAGGCGTTTGGAAATTGTTCCAAGGATGAACCAGACTTGTGGAGGTCTACAATTTTTTTTCTGAGGTCTTGGCTGATTTCTTTTGATTTTCCCATGATGTCAAGCAAAGAGGCACTGAATTTGAAGGTAGGCCTTGAAATACATCTACAGGTACACTTCCAATTGACTCAAATGATGATCAGAAGCTTCTAAAGCCATGACATAATTTTCTGGAAATTTTCCACGCTGTTTAAAGGCACAGTCAACTTAGTGTATGTAAACTTCTGACCCACTGGAATTGTGATACAGTGAATTATAAGTGAAATAATCTGTCTGTAAACAATTGTTGGAAAAATTACTTGTGTCATGCACAAAGTAGATGTCCTAACCAACTTGCCAAAACTATAGTTTGTTAACAAGACATTTGTGGAGTGGTTGAAAAACAAGTTTTAATGACTCCAACCTAAGTGTATGTAAACTTTCAACTAAACTGTATAACAGAGTAAAACAGAACTAAAGCCAAACTAAATATATTCAAAGATATGTGCTCTAAACACACACATTTTTGAAACACTGTGCGATGTTTAACGGTGAGAAATCGCAGAATGGTGATTTTACTAAATGACTGAAGAGTTTGACTGTGTGATATTAGGTGGCTTCTTGTGTAAATATTTTACAGACAGAATTATTTCACTTATAATTACAGACACAATTGTTTACAGACAGATTATTTCACTTATAATTCACTGTATCACAATTCCAGTGGGTCAGAAGTTTACATACACTAAGTTGACTGTGCCTTTAAACAGCTTGGAAAAATTCCAGAAAATTATCACTCCAGTGTAAATTGCTAAATTGTAATTACTTCGCCACTATTGGCCTATTTATTGCCTTACCTCCTTACTTCATTTGCACACACTGTATACAGATTTTTCTATTGTGTTATGTATTATATATGTACATGTATTTATCCCATGTGTAACTCTGTGTTGTTTTTGTCGCACTGCTTTGGTTTATCTTGGCCAGGTCGCAGTTGTAAATGAGAACTTGTTCTCAACTGACCTACCTGGTTAAATAAAGGAACATTTTGAGCTGTTCTTGACATAATATGGACTTGGTCTTTAACCAAATAGGGCTATCTTCTGTATACTCCCTCTACCTTGTCACAACACAACTGATTGGCTCAAATTCATTAATAAGGAAAGAAATTCCACAAATGTACTCTTAAGGAGGCACACCTGTTAATTGAAATGCATTCCAGGTGATTATCTCATGAAGCTGGTTGAGAGAATGCCGGTTGAGAGAGTGTTCAAAGCTGTCATCAAGGCAAAGGGTGGCTATTTGAAGAATCTCAAATATAAAATATATTTTGATTTGTTTAACACTTTTTGATTTCTACATGATTCCATGTGTGTTATTTCATAGTTTTGAAGTCTTCACTATTATTCTGCAATGTAGAAAATAGTAAAAAAATAAAGAAAAATCCTTGAATGAGTAGGTGCGTTCTAAAACTTTTGACCGGTAGTGTAGCTGCTATCATTCTATTTTACCACTTCACCAAATCTTTCCCAAACATTACTTTACTGGCCCTCCCTTCTCTTTATTTTCAACTCTCCATTTCACAGCTTTTCTCTTATTGAATTAAACTCTGACATTGTCTTTTTTGTTTCCGTGGTTCGACGATAACTTTTTCTTACTCACAGGTACTAATGCCAGATAGCCTATAGATGTAGCCTATAGATATAAATTGCAGAAGAATGATACATTCATGGATTTTTTTAAAGGTATTGCTTTCTCTTTATTCAACCCGCCTGCCACCCACCCGCCCTTCATCCACACAATATTTCATGACCCTAAACCCAGCATACACATCTACAAATGCACACGCACACACACATGTCCGACGTCCTCCTCTCCCCAGCCTCATAGTCTCTTGGCTGGCCCTGTCCACACTCTGTTGATCGGAAGTCAACAACACATTAGAACCCGCAGCATGGTGGATGGGGATAGGCTAATTGGGGTGATACTGAGCTGTTCCATTAGTTCTGTGGATAAGCCGGAGAGACAGTTCCTACTGCATAGTAGTAGTGGACTGTAGTTGGTGCTGCATGCTTTTACACACGGATTAGCTACAGTACTATGTTTTTGGCTTGGGCTGGGTTGTCGTTTGATACTGGTAGTTTTTCTATTCTGTACCATTTGAACCTTAACTGCCAGTGTAGGCATTACAAATCTCAATGATAGACAAGCCAAAGACAATGACGAGCTACATTGGTGTCAGAAGTGGGATATGCTGTGTTTTGACAGTGGTAGTGTTTCTATAGTATTTGGTTCTTCATCCATCCGTCACATATAGCATTAGATAACTCAATGACTGACTGGCCACACCATTACAATAACCAGCTATAGTGTTCTTAATCCTCTCACCGCTCCTATCTATCCATCTATCCTGTGTCAGAGCGAGGCAGAGGGAGGAATTATGTCTTCATTTTTCAGAAAATCAAAGGCTGAGAGTTTAATTATTCATTGCATCTAAATAGGTCACTGCCTCTTATTATGAGTGGCAAGCAGAGGAAGTAGTACACAGAGAAGGAGAGTGGGAGAGAGATAGAGAGAGGGGTTAACAGAGACAGAGAGAGAGAGGGGGGGGGTTGAGAAAGAGGGCGAGAGATATGGAGAGAGAGTGGGGGGTTGAGAGCGAGAGAGAGAGATATGGAGAGAGAGAGGCGTAGAAAGAGAGGGAGAGAGATATGGAGGGAGACAAAGAGAGAGGGAAAGAGGGGAAATGCCTGCACCGTCTGCATGCTGCCTGTGTTATGATGCTCTATATGACAAAGGGTGAGGCTATCCGAACAGAAGGGTTATCACAACAGAAGAGTTATCCGAACAGAAGGGTTATCACAACAGAAGAGTTATCACAACAGAAGGGTTATCACAACAGAAGGGTTATCACAACAGAAGGGTTATCACAACAGAAGGGTTATCACAACAGAAGAGTTATCACAACAGAAGAGTTATCACAACAGAAGAGTTATCACAACAGAAGAGTTATCACAACAGAAGAGTTATCACAACAGAAGGGTTATCACAACAGAAGAGTTATCACAACAGAAGAGTTATCACAACAGAAGGGTTATCACAACAGAAGGGTTATCACAACAGAAGGGTTATCACAACAGAAGAGTTATCACAACAGAAGGGTTATCACAACAGAAGAGTTATCACAACAGAAGGGTTATCACAACAGAAGGGTTATCACAACAGAAGAGTTATCACAACAGAAGGGTTATCACAACAGAAGGGTTATCACAACAGAAGGGTTATCAGAACAGAAGGGTTATCACAACAGAAGGTGAACAGAGGATCTACCCAGTTAGCTGACAGTTCTTGGTCCCCTGAAATGTCCTCTGTAATCTCCATCTCTAATTGTATGTATTATTAAACCTACCATTATGTTCTCTAGTAGCATTTGACAAACCAGAATATAAATAATGTAAATAGTAAGCATTACAGGACCAAGAATAGAAGCTTTGAGGAAAAACAGATGTCAGCTCAACATGTGCGAGAGCCTCGTGTCCCTGTCTTTTGACATTGACCATAGCTCCCATTTTGGCCCACTAGGTTAGTTTGGTATGTATTCTAAGACTCTAGTACCTGTGTTTGTCCCCTGCAGATGGCTACACCACTGATGACATTGAGTTCTACTGGCGAGGGGGAGATGGAGCCGTGTCTGGGGTGGAGAGAATAGAACTGCCTCAGTTCTCCATCGTGGACTACAAACTGGTCTCCAAGAACGTGGTCTTCTCTACAGGTACACAGTGGCGGCCATTTTGATACAGTATACCTATGTATATCTATGGTTATACTGTCGATTTTCAGGGGTTGATACACAGATATTCTGTATATTACCTTTCTATGCTTTAGAGTTCTGATTCCCTCCACTTCAGGTCATTATTGTACTATACTATGTATTCTCAATGGTTTACCTGGTTAAATAAAGCAAAATAAAAAATAAATACAGTTCTGTCTGTATTCCTCCATGCAGGTTCCTACCCCCGCCTGTCACTGAGCTTCAAGCTAAAGAGGAACATCGGCTACTTTATCCTCCAGACCTACATGCCCTCGATCCTGATCACCATTCTGTCTTGGGTCTCCTTCTGGATCAACTATGATGCCTCCGCTGCCAGAGTGGCCCTGGGTAAGATTGCCCAACGATCGATCAATAAAGCCATCGAGATTCATCAGTCAATCAAAGCAATACAATTAAACGTATACAGTATAGCCATGTTTACAAACATTGGTGTCATAGCGTTCGCATTGTTTTGAAATGTCATGTAAAATATGCATTGTTGTTCATGAGTGACATATAAAAGAAAGAAACGGAGTATTAATATTCTGCCCTAAACCAGATACGATAGTAATTACATATACTCCTTGCACCTTGATCGTATTGCTATCTAATGACAATTATATTAGTACTGTGAATGATTTGTGAAACCAGGGTTATTGGCCAGGATAAGGTCCTAATGAGCGCCCCAGTCCACTGACCTGTGTCAGGTGATTGTCAGGTGATTGTCAGGTGATTGTCAGGTGATTGTCAGGTGATTGTCAGGTGATTGTCAGGTGATTGTCAGGTGATTGTCAGGTGAGTGTCAGGTGAGTGTCAGGTGAGTGTCAGGTGAGTGTCAGGTGAGTGTCAGGTGAGTGTCAGGTGAGTGTCAGGTGAGTGTCAGGTGGAACTGGATCCTGTTTGTTGTTTTCTTCTGATGAGCTTTTCTCTTATGCTGGTTGATTGGCTGGCTAGTTGGTTGGCTGTCTGGTTAATTGGCTGGCTGGCTGGTTGGCTGTCTGGTTAATTGGCTGGCTGGCTGGTTGACTTGCTCTGTCTGTCTGTCTTTCTGATGTGTAAACCAGGATGCCTAAATATTCACCTGACTGGTTTATCTATCCCCGATGTCCAGATTTAAATAGCTGAATATATCCCCGATGTCCAGGTTTCATATAGCCCTGTCCTGAACATGAGCCCTGTCCTGAACATGAGCCCTGTCCTGAACATGAGCCCTGGTCTGAACATGAGCCCTGTCCTGAACATGAGCCCTGTCCTGAACATGAGCCTAGTCTTGAACATGAGCCCTGTCCTGAACATGAGCCCTGTCCTGAACATGAGCCCTGTCCTGAACATGAGCCCTGTCCTGAACATGAGCCCTGTCCTGAACATGAGCCCTGTCCTGAACATGAGCCTTGTCCTGAACATGAGCCCTGGTCTGAACATGAGCCCTGTCCTGAACATGAGCCCAGTCCTGAACATGAGCCCTGGTCTGAACATGAGCCCTGTCCTGAACATGAGCCCTGGTCTGAACATGAGCCCTGTCCTGAACATGAGCCCTGTCCTGAACATGAGCCCTGTCCTGAACATGAGCCCTGTCCTGAACATGAGCCCTGTCCTGAACATGAGCCCTGTCCTGAACATGAGCCCTGGTCTGAACATGAGCCCTGTCCTGAACATGAGCCCAGTCCTGAACATGAGCCCTGTCCTGAACATGAGCCCTGTCCTGAACATGAGCCCTGTCCTGAACATGAGCCCAGTCCTGAACATGAGCCCTGTCCTGAACATGAGCCCTGTCCTGAACATGAGCCCTGTCCTGAACATGAGCCCTGTCCTGAACATGAGCCCTGTCCTGAACATGAGCCCTGTCCTGAACATGAGCCCTGTCCTGAACATGAGCCCTGTCCTGAACATGAGCCCAGTCCTGAACATGAGCCTAGTCTTGAACATGAGCCCTGTCCTGAACATGAGCCCTGTCCTGAACATGAGCCCTGTCCTGAACATGAGCCCTGTCCTGAACATGAGCCCAGTCCTGAACATGAGCCCTGTCCTGAACATGAGCCCTGTCCTGAACATGAGCCCTGTCCTGAACATGAGCCCAGTCCTGAACATGAGCCCTGTGTATTGTTAATTCTAGCTCTAGATGATATCAGAGGCCATGGGGAAAGCAGCATGAACAGGCGTAGATAGCTGTGTGACTGCGTGGCCGATGGATGGCAGAGTTACGTATAATACCTATGAATCTGACCAAATGCAGATTATATAACGCAGAAATCTAACGTATCAAACACAATGGGTATATAATGCAGAAATCTAACGTATCGAACACAATGATTATATAACGCAGAAATCTAACGTATCAAACACAATGGGTATATAATGCAGAAATCTAACGTATCGAACACAATGATTATATAACACAGAAATCTAACGTATCGAACACAATGATTATATAACGCAGAAATCTAACGTATCAAACACAATGGGTATATAATGCAGAAATCTAACGTATCGAACACAATGATTATATAACGCAGAAATCTAACGTATCGAACACAATGATTATATAACGCAGAAATCTAACGTATCGAACACAATGATTATATAATGCAGAAATCTTTGGTGTATTGGGACAATTGGTGTATTGGGCCTAATAACACAGATGAGTAACGTATCAAACACAATGGGTGTATTGGGCCTAAAAACACAGGTGAATCGTGCTGTGACTAATACCAGGGCTGCATCCCAAATTACACCCTATTCCCTATATAGTGCACTACCCATAGGGTTCTGGTAAAAAAAAGTAGTGCGCTACCCATAGGGTTCTGGTAAAAAAAGTAGTGCACTACCCATAGGGCTCTGGTAAAAAAAAGTAGTGCACTACCCATAGGGCTCTGGTAAAAAAAAGTAGTGCACTATCCATAGGGCTCTGGTAAAAAAAAGTAGTGCACTATCCATAGGGCTCTGGTAAAAAAAAAGTAGTGCACTACCCATAGGGCTCTGGTAAAAAAAAGTAGTGCACTACCCATAGGGCTCTGGTAAAAAAAAGTAGTGCACTACCCATAGGGCTCTGGTAAAAAAAAGTAGTGCACTACCCATAGGGCTCTGGTAAAAAAAAGTAGTGCACTATCCATAGGGCTCTGGTAAAAAAAAGTAGTGCACTACCCATAGGGCTCTGGTAAAAAAAAGTAGTGCACTACCCATAGGGCTCTGGTAAAAAAAAGTAGTGCACTACCCATAGGGCTCTGGTAAAAAAAAGTAGTGCACTACCCATAGGGCTCTGGTAAAAAAAAGTAGTGCACTACCCATAGGGCTCTGGTAAAAAAAAGTAGTGCACTACCCATAGGGCTCTGGTAAAAAAAAGTAGTGCACTACTGCTTTGTAGGGAATAAGGTGTTAAAGGGGGTATCACACTGGGCTGCTTCTTTTGTCTACAGACGCATATATGATATATATATATGATGGCGCCGGAGGAGATGTCTGCCGTTTTACGGGCTCCTAACCAATTGTGCTTTTGTGTGTGTTTTTTCACGATATTTATAACTTATTTTTTACATATTGTTTTTCTGCCACCATCTCTTATGACTGAAAAGAGCCTCTGGATATCAGGACAGCCATTACTCACCTCGTACTGGACAAAACATTTTCTTTAACGAGTCAAGGATTTACTTCAGAAACCGGACAAGGCCCGAATCCCCGTCATTCGCATGAAGAAGAGACAGAGATATTGGGGACGTAGGTCGGGGTGCCTTTGTAAGGATCCAACGACGAGTGAGTAATCCCCCTCTACCATCAGTCCTATTAGCCAACGTGCAATCGTTGGATAACAAAATGGATGAGCTCCTATCAAGACTATCCTACCAATGGGACATTAAAAACGGTCATATTTTATGTTTCACTGAGTCGTGGCTGAATGACTACATGGATAACATACAGCTGGCTGGGTTTTTGCTCCATCGGCAAGACAGAACAGCTGCCTCCAGTAAGATAAGGGGTGGTGGTCTGTGTCTATTTGTAAATAACAGCTGGTGCAAGAAATCTAATATTAAGGAAGTCTCAAGGTTTTCCTCACCTGAGTTAAAGTATCTCATGATAAGCTGTAGACTACACTATTTACCAAGAGAGTTGAAATCTATATTTTTCGTAGCTATGAAATTTACCACCACAACCGATGCTGGCGCTAAGACAACGAGCGAGCTGTATAAGGCCATAAACAAACAAGAAAATGCTCATCCAGAGGTGGCGCTCCTAGTGGCCAGGGACTTTAATGCAGGGAAACTGAAATCCGTTTTGCCTAGTTTCTACCAGCATGTTAAATGTGCAACCAGAGGGAAAAAAATTCTAAACAAACTTGACTCCACACACATAGACACGTACAAAGCTCTCCCTCATTCTCAATTTGGCAAATCTGACCACAATTCTATCCTCCTGATTCCTGCTTACAAGCAAAAAACTAAAGCAGGGAGGACCAGTCAATAAGGAAGTGGTCAGATGACACAGACGCTAAGCTACAGGACTGTTTTGCTTGCACAGACTGGAATATGTTTTTCGGGATATTTCCGATGGCATTGAGGAGTACACCACATCAGTCACTGGCTTCATCAATAAGTGCCTCAATGATGTCATACCTCAACCAGAAGCCATGGATTACAGGCAACATCCACACTGAGCTAAAGGGTAGAGCTGCCACTTTCAATTAGCGGGACTCAAACCCAGAAACTTATAACAAATCCCACTATGCCCACTGACGAACCATCAAACAGGAAAAGCGTCAATACAGGACTAAGATTGAATCTTACTACATTAATCTTACGACACTCGTCGGATGAGGCAGGGCTTGCAAACTATTATGGACTACAAAGGGAAGCACAGCCTTGAGCTGTCCAGTGACACGAGCCTACCAGACGAGCTAAATGCCTTCTATGCTCGCTTCGAGGCAAGCAATACTGAAGCATGCATGAGAGCACCAGCTGTTCCAGACGACTGTGTGATCACGCTCTCCATAGCCGATGTGAGTAAGACCTTTAAACAGGTCAACATTCACAAGGCCACGGAGCAGAAGGATTACCAGGACGTGTACTGTACTCTGATCATGCGCTGACCAACTGGCAAGTGTCTTCACTGTCATTTTCAACCTGTCCCTGACCAAGTCTGTAATAGCAACATGTTTCAAGCAGACCACCATAGTCCCTGTACCCAAGGAAGCGAAGGTAACCTGCCTAAATGATTACCGCCCCGTAGCACTCACGTCTGTAGCCATGAAGTGCTTTGAAAGGCTGGTCATGGCTCACATCAACAGCATCCTCCCGGATACTCTAGACCCACTCCAATTTGCATACTGCCCCAACAGATCCACAGATGATGCAATCTTTATTGCACTCCACACTGCCCTTTCCCACATGGACAAAAGGAACACCTACGTATGTGAGAACGCTATTCATTGACTACAGCTTATCGTTCAACACGTACGGTATACTGCACTTGTTCGGCGCATGTGACAAATAACATTTTGATTTGATTTGATTCCTGAACCCTTTGGTTGGTCCCCTGGAATTTGGACAGAGACTCAACACTCACATACACATACACACGCACGCAAACACACACCTATGAACGCATACACACCCACATACACTTACAGTACATGAATGAACACACACAAACATACCCCCACACGTGTGCCCATACACAGCTAGGCGGAAGTGTCATGTAGATGTTGGGGATTGAGGAACCATCTGTCCGTATGGGTTCATTAGGTCTGTAGAATGAGGAACCATCTGTCCGTATGGGTTCATTAGGTCTGTAGAATGAGGAACCATCTGTCCGTATGGGTTCATTAGGTCTGTAGAATGAGGAACCATCTGTCCGTATGGGTTCATTAGGTCTGTAGAATGAGGAACCATCTGTCCGTATAGGTTCATTAGGTCTGTAGAATGAGGAACCATCTGTCCGTATAGGTTCATTAGGTCTGTAGAATGAGGAACCATCTGTCCGTATGGGTTCATTAGGTCTGTAGAATGAGGAACCATCTGTCCGTATGGGTTCATTAGGTCTGGAGAATGAGGAACCATCTGTCCATATGGGTTCATTAGGTCTGTAGAATGAGGAACCATCTGTCCGTATGGGTTCATTAGGTCTGTAGAATGAGGAACCATCTGTCCGTATAGGTTCATTAGGTCTGTAAAATGAGGAACCATCTGTCCGTATGGGTTCATTAGGTCTGTAAAATGAGGAACCATCTGTCCGTATGGGTTCATTAGGTCTGTAGAATGAGGAACCATCTGTCCGTATAGGTTCATTAGGTCTGTAGAATGAGGAACCATCTGTCCGTAACGGTTCATTAGGTCTGTAGAATGAGGAACCATCTGTCCGTATGGGTTCATTAGGTCTGTAGAATGAGGAACCATCTGTCCGTATGGGTTCATTAGGTCTGTAGAATGAGGAACCATCTGTCCGTATGGGTTCATTAGGTCTGTAGAATGAGGAACCATCTGTCCGTATGGGTTCATTAGGTCTGTAGAATGAGGAACCATCTGTCCGTATGGGTTCATTAGGTCTGTAGAATGAGGAACCATCTGTCCGTATGGGTTCATTAGGTCTGTAGAATGAGGAACCATCTGTCCGTATGGGTTCATTAGGTCTGTAGAATGAGGAACCATCTGTCCGTATGGGTTCATTAGGTCTGTAGAATGAGGAACCATCTGTCCGTATGGGTTCATTAGGTCTGTAGAATGAGGAACCATCTGTCCGTATGGGTTCATTAGGTCTGTAGAATGAGGAACCATCTGTCCGTATGGGTTCATTAGGTCTGTAGAATGAGGAACCATCTGTCCGTATAGGTTCATTAGGTCTGTAGAATGAGGAACCATCTGTCCGTATGGGTTCATTAGGTCTGTAGAATGAGGAATGATCTGTCCGTATGGGTTCATTAGGTCTGTAGAATGAGGAACCATCTGTCCGTATGGGTTCATTAGGTCTGTAGAATGAGGAACCATCTGTCCGTATGGGTTCATTAGGTCTGTAGAATGAGGAACCATCTGTCCGTATAGGTTCATTAGGTCTGTAGAATGAGGAACCATCTGTCCGTATGGGTTCATTAGGTCTGTAGAATGAGGAACCATCTGTCCGTATGGGTTCATTAGGTCTGTAGAATGAGGAACCATCTGTCCGTATGGGTTCATTAGGTCTGTAGAATGAGGAACCATCTGTCCGTATGGGTTCATTAGGTCTGTAGAATGAGGAACCATCTGTCCGTATGGGTTCATTAGGTCTGTAGAATGAGGAACCATCTGTCCGTATGGGTTCATTAGGTCTGTAGAATGAGGAACCATCTGTCCGTATAGGTTCATTAGGTCTGTAGAATGAGGAACCATCTGTCCGTATGGGTTCATTAGGTCTGTAGAATGAGGAACCATCTGTCTGTATGGGTTCATTAGGTCTGTAGAATGAGGAACCATCTGTCCGTATGGGTTCATTAGGTCTGTAGAATGAGGAACCATCTGTCTGTATGGGTTCATTAGGTCTGTAGAATGAGGAACCATCTGTCCGTATGGGTTCATTAGGTCTGTAGAATGAGGAACCATCTGTCCGTATGGGTTCATTAGGTCTGTAGAATGAGGAACCATCTGTCCGTATGGGTTCATTAGGTCTGGAGAATGAGGAACCATCTGTCCGTATAGGTTCATTAGGTCTGTAGAATGAGGAACCATCTGTCCGTATAGGTTCATTAGGTCTGTAGAATGAGGAACCATCTGTCCGTATGGGTTCATTAGGTCTGTAAAGGTGCCAAACTACTACACTACTATGGAGTTGTTTACTACTCACATCCCTGTTGGCTGTTTCCCGACCCTGTACCAGGAGGACACAGGATTAGTCTGGTTCTTTATCACATACAGAATCAGATATAAACTGAAGCTGATTTCATCTCCTTTGAATACACACACCTGATACCCATTTCACGTTTACGGTATTTTGATTTGATTGAAAGCACAATTGCTTTTAAACAATAATGAAAAACTGTTTATATTCTGGGCAGCAGATGAGGACAGTAAACGTTGAAAACACTAGTTTGATGATTAGTCATCTTAATTGTTTGTTTACGACTAAATTCTCTTTCCAATGATCTCCGGTGTTTTTTGATAACTATTATAAAGCTGATAGGCTCTGAATGACTTGTTTATGACATTATTTTGGTGAATGCTGTGATTGTAAAGGTCAAATGTGATCTCCAGGTATCACTACGGTGTTGACCATGACCACCATCAACACCCATCTGAGAGAGACTCTTCCTAAGATCCCCTACGTCAAGGCCATAGACATGTACCTGATGGGCTGCTTCGTGTTCGTCTTCCTGGCCCTGCTGGAGTACGCCTTCGTCAATTACATCTTCTTTGGACGTGGGCCCCAGAGGCAGAAGAGGGCCGCCGAGAAACTAGCCGTCGCCAACAACGAGAAACTCCGACCCGACCCCAATAAGGTAGGTGTCTCTGGATAGGAAGGGAGTAGGGACAGATGGTTCTAGAGAGGTTGTGTTGATGGTGTAATGTGGTGTCGGATGCAGTAGGAGAACACAGGCTATTCTTTCTCTCAAGGTCAATGTGATGCTTCTGTGATCAACTGTTGACTTGATGTCCTTTACCAGGGTTCTCTCTGCACTAGCGCTCTACTACACCTCCATGTCCCATTGGTGTATCCATGTGTATCTATCAACCACAGTTCAATGAAAATACATCTTTATTAGTTAGACCAGGATTTGACAACATCTGACAGCAAGCGGCGATTTCTCCATGGTAACAGTGCTGATTTTGTATGCTTGCAGTGGATGGTGGGAAATGTAGTTCAGAGAGATGATGCTCTGTATGCCAGAATGAAACAGAGGGAAATTGACGCGTATGACACGATGTGGGATCCCATCTTTGTGGACGATGCCGCATTAGGACTAGGCGAGCAAAGAAATAAGGTACTGGAAGGTTTTGAAAGTCAAAACTTTAACAAATGTCATCAATCTGAATCAACCCCCCCGATCAGAGGAAAATACTGTAGTATTTTTGTGCATTTCTTTAATTTTATTCTATAGATTTTTAAAGGCAACTTTAATCATCACTTCCCACCATTGTGTTTTTTTTCCCTTCTCTTGATTTGCTCTTCATGCATTTTCCTGACAAACATGTCATAGTAGTGGTTGAATAAATTACAGCATAGTTTCGATCTGCGTTCCAAATGGCACCATATTCTCTATTTAGTGCACTACTTTTGACCAGGGCCAATATAGGGAATAGGGTGCCATCTGGTACAGAGTCTACTTCTCAGTGAAGATATTATATACCTTTAATTGATGGGAAACCCATAAAATGGGGGGACAGGAAATGCTGGTTGTAATTACAAGCTATTCCAAAGCTAATGTTGCTATGTTAGAAAAATGAAAATCTGAGGTAAATTGATAACTCTCCCAAATAACAAGTGAAGCAATTGAAAGGAAATGAGATGGTTAGTGGCATATTATCTCTCAGCCTAACAGAGAAGAAAAAGACAAAAGATTATTTCTCATTCTGAGTTTTGCCAACTGAGTGGCTTTGGAACAGAGTATAAACAACAGATATCATTGATTTTTTTTCTTCTTTCAACTATTAAGTTGAAAATCTTTTTGATTTAGTTTTGTTGTTTTGTTTGATTCTGAAGTCAGGCTATGGATGAAGAAACTTCCGATCCACTTCCTCAGTCCTCACAGCGTCTCTCCTCACCTAAACCTAACTTTGACCCCTGAACCTTCAACCTTAAGCTCTACTTCATCTTTGCAATATTTCCTTATTACTGTTTCTCTCAACCTTTATCCTCTCACATTTCTTCCTTTTGTTTACGTTGTTTGTTTACTTGGTTTGTCTTGTTCTGACTAGACAGAATGTTAACCACATGCTGGCTGAAATTATGAGATGACAATGAAGATAATTTCGCCATGAGAATGATTTATATATATAGAACACTACCGTTCAAAAGTTTGGGGTCACTTAGAAATGTCCTTGTTTTTGAAAGAAAGAAAAAATGGTCTGTTAAAATAACATAAAATTGATCAGTGTAGGCATTGTTAATGTTGTAAATGACTATTGTAGCGGGAAACAGCTGATTTTTAATGGAATATTTACATAGGCGTACAGAGGCCCATTATCAGCAACCATCACTCCTGTGATCCAATGGCACGTTGTGTTAGCTAATCCAAGTTCATCATTTTAAAAGGCTAATTGATCATTACCAGTTTAAACACCAGTCTCAACGTCAACAGTGAAGAGGCGACTCCGGGATGCTGGCCTTCTAGGCAGAGTTCCTCTGTCCAGTGTCTGTGTTCTGTTGCCCATCTTAATCTTTTTTTTTCATTGGCCAGTCTGAGATATGGCTTTTTCTTCGCAACTCTGCCTAGAAGGCCAGCATCCCGGAGTCGCCTCTTCACTGTTGACGTTGAGACTGGTGTTTTGCGGGTACTATTTAATGAAGCTGCCAGTTGAGGACTTGTGAGGCGTCTGTTTCTCAAACTAGACACTCTGATGTACTTGTCCTCTTGCTCAGTTGTGCACCGGGGCCTTCCACTCCTCTTTCTATTCTGGTTAGAGACAGTTTGCGCTGTTCTATGTAGGAAGTAGTACACACCGTTGTACGAGATCTTCAGTTTCTTGGCAATTTCTCGCATGGAATAGCCTTCATTTCTCAGAACAAGAATAGACTGACGAGTTTCAGAAGAAAGGACTTTGTTTCTGGCCCTTTTGAGCCTGTAATCGAACCCACCAATGCTGATGCTCCAGATACTCAACTAGTCTAAAGAAGGCCAGTGTTATTGCTTCTTTAATCAGGACAACAGTTTTCAGCTGTGCTAACATAATTGCAAAAGGGTTTTCTAATGATCAATTAGCATTTTAAAATGATAAACATGGATTAGCTAACACAATGTGCCATTGGAACACAGGAGTGATGGTTGCTGATAATGGGCCTCTGTACGCCTATGTAGATATTACATTCAAAATCAGCCGTTTCCAGCTAATAATACAACATTAACAATGTCTACACTGTATTTCTGATCAATTTGATGTTATTTTAATGGACAAAAAATTAGCTTTGCTTTAAAAACAAGGACATTTCTATGTGACCCCAAACTTTTGAAAGGTAGTGTATATATATATATATATATATATATATATATATATATATATAGTATATTTACAGGACTGCCAATTTATACTTATGTGTAATGACTAGCTATTGACTTATAGAAATATAATCCATAATTAAATATTACATTTTATGGTAAATACACTCGCTACTGTAAGTCAAATGTGTCCTATTAGTACAACCACAGAACAGTATCTATTAGTACAACCACAGAACAGTATCTATTAGTACAACCACAGAACAGTATCTATTAGTACAACCACAGAACAGTGTCTATTAGTACAACCACAGAACAGTATTTATTAGTACAACCACAGAACAGTATCTATTAGTACAACCACAGAACAGTGTCTATTAGTACAACCACAGAACAGTGTCTATTAGTACAACCACAGAACAGTGTCTATTAGTACAACCACAGAACAGTATCTATTAGTACAACCACAGAACAGTATCTATTAGTACAACCACAGAACAGTATCTATTAGTACAACCACAGAACAGTGTCTATTAGTACAACCACAGAACAGTGTCTATTAGTACAACCACAGAACAGTATTTGATAAACCCCTCAATCATAAACTAAGAGAACAACTAAAAACACGTTACTAATTAAACGCACACATAATTCATTTTAATTAACAGTAAAGATAGACATCTTCTGAGGAATTTTAAATAAGCATAGATTATTTAAGAATAAGATCTATGAACCTTGCCTCCATTCACTTCCTCTCACGGCCCCTCCTCTTCCTCCCCCCTCCTCGTATCACAGATGACCGCCTCCCTGACTGATGACAACATCCTGTTTGGTTCCCTGGAGATGAAGAACGAGATGGGGGGTGTTCCTCCTGAGCTGTCCAGGTCCCTGGGCCCTGGGGGTCTGGGTGACCCCCGCAACACCATGCTGGCCTACGACAGCTCCACGCTGCAGTACCGCAGGGCCGCCATGGCCCGCCAGAACTACGGCGGCGGACCCCACAGCGCCCTGGAGCGCCACGCCACCCAGAAGAAGTCCCGCCTACGGAGACGGGCCTCACAGCTCAAGGTCAACATCCCTGACCTGGCTGATGTGAACTCTATCGACAAGTGGTCCAGGATGATCTTCCCTACCGTGTTCTCCTTCTTTAACGTGATCTACTGGCTCTACTACGCACACTAAGGAGAGATGGATGGAGGAATATCAGAGAGAGAGAGAGTAAGAGAGAGAGAGAGAGATAGAGAGAGAGAGGGAGAGATAGGGAGAGAGATTTGGAGAGAGAGAGAGAGAGAGAGAGAGAGAGAGAGAGAGAGAGAGAGAGAGAGAGAGAGAGAGAGAGAGAGAGAGAGAGAGAGAGAGAGAGAGAGAGAGAGAGAGAGAGAGAGAGAGAGAGAGAGAGAGAGAGAGAGAGAGAGAGAGAGAGCACCTATTTTTTTTCTGATTCATTTTAAAGAAATGTGTGAAATAAAAGAAAATCATTTTGTAAGGAAGGAGCGCAACACCCAAACACTTCTTCTACAGTCAGCTTCTATCTGCCATGACTTTTCTGATCTGGGAATAACCTCTAATGACTGACCGACACTTCAACAGAGGAGAGGAGAGATTTTAAAAAGACAGACAGACAGACATTGTGCCTGTTCCCGAATAAAATGTCAATATATCACTCTAATATTTGTCATTTGTAGCTTAACTCTCTGTGGATCAAATATTTATGCTTGTGTTTACTTTAAGGATTTGTTATGTTTTAGTATGTGTGTTTCGTTCATAGCCGAGCTATCTGCATCCATGAAAGCTTTTCTCGAGGATTTTAAATGGGGTTGATCTTTGATAGATTATTTTCCTATAGTTATTGTATATCAAAAACATCCTTTTAAAAAGCATGCTTCTGTTTCATTTCTGCTGCATCTCCATCTTTAACGATGGGAGCACAAAGCATTTTGGTTTTTAACTAGTTAAGGTTATTTCTTCTGTGTAGCAAGAAGTGTTGCAAGCACCATTACTGCAGCACTCTTTTTCACACCCATCGCTTAGGCTGAGCTTGGCGTTTATTTGGGGACCAACAACAACGGGCTACTGTAAGTGAAAGTACCGCAGCTGGTCAATAGGGGGCACTCGTCTCTATGGACATTCCAATGGGTCTTCAGTGCTGCCATTTCTGTCCTGCCATTTTGTGGGTTCATGACCTTTAACCTAGAGGTCATGACCCATCATCCATTCTGGCCATTGAAGTTCCCATGAAGGTTTCATATGTAAAAGTATAGTAAGACGGTGGAACTTGAAGCTCTGACCTGCCAAGTGTTTTTTGACCTGACTTTGTCGTACTTCTCAGAATCTAGTAGTCCACCAAATCAAACTGGCCTCGTTTAAAGAGAGAGAGACAGTGCTGTATAACCCTTGCCTCTGCATTGCCAGTGTGGGCGGCATCAAGGGGAGAGAGGTTGCTTTATTCATTTATTACCCAGTGGGGTGCTTATTTACATTGCTGATGGACATCAAGAGAGCCCATCCTTCATTGCAATGAAAGTTGCTGCATAAATATAGTAATCCACAATCATATCAATAGAGTTTATTGGTTCTAGAACTTTGACACGTTCCATTGTGATTAGGTTTTATGTTTTGATGAATTGTAGATATAAGGTTTTAAAAATCATGTTGAAAAGGACATGGTCCATTTTTATAAACTAAATATTCATGAAAAACCTGATGTATAAAAATTATGAATGAATTATATATTTAAACGGGTCTGTTTTTTTAGGTTTTTTTGCAGTCTAACTAACAGGTAAAATGTACCGAGGCCGGATAACACAAATCAAAAAAGCTCGAAGAAAAATAAGAATGTAATTTTTCCTGACCCTGTACTTTGAGTTTTTTTCTTTGTTTAGTTTTCTTATTTTTTCCCCATTTGTTTCTAGTGGACTTTTAAAAGCAGCTACTTGGCAGCGAGGAAAGTAAAGCTCTACCACTACCAACTACCAACTACCAACTAGCAACCATTTTGTTTCTCTCCAGAAATGACTGTGACAGGAACCCGAGATGAATCAACCACGTTACCACGACGCATCAGGCATATTTTGTACAAAGTTCCTGTAAATTCCAATTGTAATATTTCATAATAATGACTCATGTAAATAACTTGTGTATTGATTGTCAGCCATTATGAAGATGTATCTAAATTCAATTAAAACGTAATTCAGCCTACACTGTATATCATTTCATATACCCA
This sequence comes from Salvelinus namaycush, assembly GCF_016432855.1. Classification (NCBI taxonomy): domain Eukaryota; kingdom Metazoa; phylum Chordata; class Actinopteri; order Salmoniformes; family Salmonidae; genus Salvelinus; species Salvelinus namaycush. The sequence continues at coordinate 50,039 of NW_024058150.1, forward strand.
ATGCATGATGTGACTGGGAGAGACTGCACCCAATGCATGATGTGACTGGGAGAAACTGTGCCCAATGCAGGATGTGACTGGGAGAGACTGTGTGTATACAGAGGCTCTGAGAGGGAACAGGCAAACGAGCCACAGATATAGGGTTGAAGATGTACTCCTCTCTCTCTCTCTGTGTCTTTATAATGGGTTCAGAACACAGCAGTGCATCCATTTCTATGGTGAACTAGTAGTGGGGTTGTTATGGTGTGGCGCCAGTCAGCCATCTCCAGCCAGTAAGCCATCCCCAGCCATCCAGACAATCAGCCATCCCTAGCCCTCCAGCCAATCAGCCATCCCCAGGGATATCATCATATCTGTCCCTACTCCCTTCCTATCATGGAGATGAGAGAGAGAGAGAGAGAGGGAGAGGGAGAGAGAGAGAGAGAGGGAGAGAGATAGAGAGAATAAAACCTCACTCACAACAAGCCAAGAGTAGAGAATAGAGAGATCCCCCCTGACTCAACCTCACTCTCTCACAATCTCACTGTATTATTCCACACCCACCACCATTCAAACTGCATTATTCCACACCCACCACCATTCAGACTGCATTATTTCACACCCACCACCACTCAAACAGCATTATTCCACACCCACCACCATTCAAACAGCATTATTCCACACCCACCACCACTCAGACTGCATTATTCCACACCCACTGCCACTCAAACTGTATTATTCCACACCCACCACCACTCAAACCGGATCAGTCCATTCCCTCTCCTCCCTACTTCTGATATGACAACTGCTGTTGCGGAAACGACTGCATTTAAATACTTAATGTTGGACAGTGCTGAATAGTTAATGTTTTAAAAAGTGAGTGTAGTTATTATTTATGACTAGTGATCATCATGCCTGTTTACACTGCTGGGACAAATAGGAGGAGAAGGATGTTGTTTTTTTAAAAACTTGTTCAGTCCCAGGCCTATTCATTTAGAGGGGAATTTAGACTTGCGTTAAGCACACATAACTGGAACGTTATTCACTGTTTATGTACTTTTCTCTCGACACATACTCTGTACTTGAACTTAACAATGAGAATAGTATGCCATTCACCTTCTATATACGTCATGGGAAAATCAAAAGAAATCAGCCAAGACCTCAGAAAAAAAAATGGTAGACCTCCACAAGTCTGGTTCATCCTTGGGAGCAATTTCCAAACGCCTGAAGGTACCACGTTCATCTGTACGAACAATAGTACGCAAGTATAAACACCATGGGACCACGCAGCCGTCATACAGCTCAGGAGGAAGGAGATGTGTTCTGTCTCCTAGAGATGAACGTACTTTGGTGTGAAAAGTGCAAATCAATCCCAGAACAGCAAAGGACCTTGTGAAGATGCTGGAGGAAACAGCTACAAAAGTATCTATATCCACAGTAAAACGAGTCCTATATCGACATAATCTGAAAGGCCGCTCAGCAAGGAAGAAGCCACTGCTCCAAAACCGCCATAAAAAAGCCAGACTACGGTTTCCAACTGCACATGGGGACAAAGATCGTACTTTTTGGAGAAATGTCCTCTGGTCTGATGAAACAAAAATAGAACTGTTTGGCCATAATGACCATCGTTATGTTTGGAGGAAAAAGGGGAGGCTTGCAAGCCGAAGAACACCATCCCAACCGTGAAGCACGGGGGTGGCAGCATCATGTTGTGGGGGTGCTTTACTGCAGGAGGGACTGGTGCACTTCACAAAATAGATGGCGTCATGAGGTAGGAAAATTATGTGGATATATTGAAGCAACATCTCAAGACATCAGTCAGGAGATGGTCGCAAATGGGTCTTCCAAATGGACAATGACCCCAAGCATACTTCCAAAGTTGTGGCAAAATGGCTTAAGGACAACAAAGTCAAGGTATTGGAGTGGCCATCACAAAGCCCTGACCTCAATCCTATAGAAAATTTGTGGGCAGAACTGAAAAAGCGTGTGCGAGCAAGGAGGCCTACAAAACCTAACTCATTCTCTCTACTATTATTCTGACATTTCACATTCTTAAAATAAAGTGGTGATCCTAACTGACCTAAGACAGAGAATTTTTACTAGGATTAAATGTCAGGAATTGTGAAAAACTGAGTTTAAATGTATTTGGCTAAGGTGTATGTAAACTCCCGACTTCAACTGTATGCCCGGATTTTCACTGTATTTAATAACAAATGTAACATGTTAAATATTAGCCACTGTTGATAGCCACCATCAGTTTATAACCACATATATTTATAACTGTCACTTTAGTGTTAGTTTACTTACATTTATAACTGTCACTTTAGTGTTAGTTTCCTTACATTTTGCATTACATTGTTAGTTTACCTTTCTGTCCTCTTTCCTCTGCTAGCAATAGTGAATCATATCAGGTTAATGTACATTATATATAAAAAAGTATGTAGACACACCTTCAAATTAGTGGATTCGGTTATTTCAGCCACACCATTGATGACAGGTGTATAAAATCGAGCACACAGCCATGCAATCTCCATAGACAAACATTGGCAGTAGAATGACCTTACTGAAGTGCTTGGTGGCTTTCAACATGGCACAGTCATAGGATGCCACCTTTCCAAATAGTCAGTTCATCAAATTTAACAATAAGTGCTGTTATTGTGAAGTTAAAACATCTAGGAGCAACCACGACTCAGCCGCAAAGTGGAAGGCCACACAAGCTCACAGAACAGGACCGCCGAGTGCTGAAGCGTGTAGCGTGTCTGGCAGTCCGACAGGCGAATCTGGGTTTGTGGATGCCAGGAGAACGCAACCTTCCCAAATGCATATAGGGTTGACCTCAAATCCTTTGGGATGAATTGGAATGCTGACTGCAAGCTCGACCTAATCGCCCGACATCAGTGCCCGACCTCACTAATGCTCTTGTGGCTGAATGGAAGCAAGTCCCGGCAGCAATGTTCCAACATCTAGTGGAAAGCCTTCCCAGAAGAGTGGAGGCTGTTATAGCAGCAAAGGGGGAACCAACTCCATATTAATTGCTAGGATTTTGGAATGAAATGTTCGATGAGCAGGTGTCCACATACTTTTCACAATGTAGTGTGTTCAAATCAAATCAAATTTTATTTGTCACATGCACCGAATACGACAGGTGTTGTAGACCTTACAGTGAAATGTTTACTTACAAGCCCTAAACCAACAATGCGCTTTTAAGAAAAAATAAGTGTTAAGAAAGTATTTACTAAATAAACTGAAGTAAATAATAAATAAAGATATAAATAAATAAAAATATAAAAATAACAAAATTAAAGAGCAACAATAAAATAACAGTAACGAGACTATCTACAGGGGGTACAGGTACAGGTGTGGGGGCACAGGTTAGTCGAGGTAGTTGAGGTAATATGTAGATGTAGGTGGGGGTAAAGGGACTATGCATTGATAATAAACAGAGAGTAAAATGGGGGGAAAGGGGGATACCTGACTGAAATGTGTCTTCCGCATTTAACCCAACGCCTCTGAATCAGAGAGGTGCTGGGGGCTGCCTTAATCAACATCCACATCTTCGGCGCCCGGTGAACAGTGGGTTAGCTGCCTTGCTCAGGGGTAGAACGACAGATCTGTATCTTGTCAGCTTTGGCATTCGTTCCAGCAACCTTGGGGGGGGGGGGGGGGGTCAATGTAAATAGTCGGGGTAGCTATTTGGTTAGTTGTTCAGGAGTCTTATGGCTTGGGGGTAGAAGCTGTTAAGAAGCCTTTTGGACCTAGACTTGGAGCTCCGGTATCGCTTGCCGTGCGGAGAACAGTGACTAGGGTGGCTGGAGTCTTTGGCAATTTTTAGGGCCTTCCTCTGACACCGCCTGGTATGGAGGTCCTGGATGGCAGGAAGCTTTGCCCCAGTAATGTACTGGACCGTACGCACTACCCTCTGTAGTGCCTTGCGGCCGGAGGCCGAGCAGATACCATATCAGACGGTTATGCAACCAGTCAGGAGGCTCTTGATGGTAAAGTTGTAGAACCTTTTGAGGATCTGAGGACCCATGCCAAATCTGTTCAGTCTCCTGAGGGGGAATAGGCATTGTCGTGCCCTCTTCATGACCGTCTTGGTGTGTTTGGACCATGACAGTTCGTTGGTGATGTGGACCGTCGATGAGAATTGGGGTCTGCTCGGCCCTCCTTTTCATATAGTCCACAATCATCTCCTTTGTCTTGATCACGTTGAGGGAGAGATTGTTATCCTGGCACCACACTGCCAGGTCTCTGACGTCCTCCCTATAGGCTGTCTCATCTGTCGGTGATCAGGCCTACCACTGTTGTTGTCCAGGTCTCTGACGTCCTCCCTATAGGCTGTCTCATCTGTCGGTGATCAGGCCTACCACTGTTGTTGTCGGAATGATGGTGTTGGAGTCGTGCTTGTCCATGCAGTCATGGGTGAACAGGGAGTACAGGAGGGGACTGAGCACGCACCCCTGAGGGGCCCCAATGTTGAGGATCAGCGTGGCAGATGTGTTGTTACCTACTCTTACCACCTGGGAGGGGCCTCTCAGGAAGTCCAGGATCCAGTTGCAGAGGGGTTTCTTTTGTCCAGGTGGGAAAGGGAAGTGTGGAGTGCAATAGAGATTGCGTCATCTGTGGATCTGTTGGGGTGGTTTGCAAATTGGAGTGGGTCTAGGGTTTCTGGGATAATGGTGTTATGAGCCATGACCAGCCTTTCAAAGCACTTCATGGCTACAGACATGAGTGCTACGGGGCGGTAGTCATTTAGGCAGGTTACCTTAGTGTTCTTGGTCACAGGGACTATGGTGGTCTGCTTGAAACATGTTGGTATTACAGACTCTGTCAGGGACAGGTTGAAAATGTCAGTGAAGACACTTGCCAGTTGGTCAGTGCATTCAAAAGTATTCAGACCCCTTGACTTTTTCCACATTTTTTTACGTTACAGCTGTATTCTAAAATGGATTCAATCGTTTTTCCCCCATCAATCTACACACA
>NW_024058151.1:0-65904 GCF_016432855.1 Salvelinus namaycush
AGTAGTAGATAACCTGGTTCAGTAGTACATGACCTGGTTCAGTAGTATATGACCTGGTTCAGTAGTACATGACCTGGTTCAGTAGTACATGACCTGGTTCAGTAGTACATGACCTGGTTCAGTAGTACATAACCTGGTTCAGTAGTAGATGACCTGGTTCAGTAGTAGATGACCTGGTTCAGTAGTACATAACCTGGTTCAGTAGTACATGACTGGTGCAGTAGTACATGACATGGTTCAGTAGTACATGACTGGTTCAGTAGTACATAACCTGGTTCAGTAGTAGATAACCTGGTTCAGTAGTACATAACCTGGTTCAGTAGTACATGACCTGGTTCAGTAGTACATGACCTGGTTCAGTAGTACATGACCTGGTTCAGTAGTACATGACCTGGTTCAGTAGTACATAACCTGGTTCAGTAGTACATAACCTGGTTCAGTAGTAGATAACCTGGTTCAGTAGTACATGACCTGGTTCAGTAGTACATGACCTGGTTCAGTAGTACATAACCTGGTTCAGTAGTACATGACCTGGTTCAGTAGTACATGACCTGGTTCAGTAGTAGATAACCTGGTTCAGTAGTACATAACCTGGTTCAGTAGTAGATAACCTGGTTCAGTAGTACATGACCTGGTTCAGTAGTATATGACCTGGTTCAGTAGTACATGACCTGGTTCAGTAGTACATGACCTGGTTCAGTAGTACATAACCTGGTTCAGTAGTAGATGACCTGGTTCAGTAGTAGATGACCTGGTTCAGTAGTAGATGACCTGGTTCAGTAGTACATAACCTGGTTCAGTAGTACATGACCTGGTGCAGTAGTACATGACCTGGTTCAGTAGTACATGACCTGGTTCAGTAGTACATGACCTGGTTCAGTAGTACTAAACCTGGTTCAGTAGTAGATAACCTGGTTCAGTAGTACATAACCTGGTTCAGTAGTACATGACCTGGTTCAGTAGTACATGACCTGGTTCAGTAGTACATAACCTGGTTCAGTAGTACATAACCTGGTTCAGTAGTAGATAACCTGGTTCAGTAGTACATACATGACCTGGTTCAGTAGTACATAACCTGGTTCAGTAGTACATGACCTGGTTCAGTAGTAGATAACCTGGTTCAGTAGTACATGACCTGGTTCAGTAGTAGATAACCTGGTTCAGTAGTACATGACCTGGTTCAGTAGTAGATAACCTGGTTCAGTAGTAGATAACCTGGTTCAGTAGTAGATAACCTGGTTCAGTAGTAGATAACCTGGTTCAGTAGTAGATAACCTGGTTCAGTAGTAGATAACCTGGTTCAGTAGTAGATAACCTGGTTCAGTAGTACATGACCTGGTTCAGTAGTAGATAACCTGGTTCAGTAGTAGATAACCTGGTTCAGTAGTAGATAACCTGGTTCAGTAGTACATGACCTGGTTCAGTAGTAGATAACCTGGTTCAGTAGTAGATAACCTGGTTCAGTAGTAGATAACCTGGTTCAGTAGTACATGACCTGGTTCAGTAGTAGATAACCTGGTTCAGTAGTAGATAACCTGGTTCAGTAGTAGATAACCTGGTTCAGTAGTACATGACCTGGTTCAGTAGTAGATAACCTGGTTCAGTAGTAGATAACCTGGTTCAGTAGTACATGACCTGTTTCAGTAGTAGATAACCTGGTTCAGTAGTACATGACCTGGTTCAGTAGTAGATAACCTGGTTCAGTAGTAGATAACCTGGTTCAGTAGTACATGACCTGGTTCAGTAGTACATGACCTGGTTCAGTAGTACATAACCTGGTTCAGTAGTACATAACCTGGTTCAGTAGTACATAACCTGGTTCAGTAGTAGATAACCTGGTTCAGTAGTACATGACCTGGTTCAGTAGTAGATAACCTGGTTCAGTAGTACATGACCTGGTTCAGTATTACATGACCTGGTTCAGTAGTAGATAACCTGGTTCAGTAGTAGATAACCTGGTTCAGTAGTAGATAACCTGGTTCAGTAGTACATAACCTGGTTCAGTAGTACATGACCTGGTTCAGTAGTACATGACCTGGTTCAGTAGTAGATAACCTGGTTCAGTAGTACATAACCTGGTTCAGTAGTAGATAACCTGGTTCAGTAGTACATGACCTGGTTCAGTAGTATATGACCTGGTTCAGTAGTACATGACCTGGTTCAGTAGTACATGACCTGGTTCAGTAGTACATGACCTGGTTCAGTAGTACATAACCTGGTTCAGTAGTAGATGACCTGGTTCAGTAGTAGATGACCTGGTTCAGTAGTACATAACCTGGTTCAGTAGTACATGACCTGGTGCAGTAGTACATGACCTGGTTCAGTAGTACATGACCTGGTTCAGTAGTACATAACCTGGTTCAGTAGTAGATAACCTGGTTCAGTAGTACATAACCTGGTTCAGTAGTACATGACCTGGTTCAGTAGTACATGTCCTGGTTCAGTAGTACATAACCTGGTTCAGTAGTACATAACCTGGTTCAGTAGTAGATAACCTGGTTCAGTAGTACATGACCTGGTTCAGTAGTACATAACCTGGTTCAGTAGTACATGACCTGGTTCAGTAGTAGATAACCTGGTTCAGTAGTACATGACCTGGTTCTGTAGTAGATAACCTGGTTCAGTAGTACATGACCTGGTTCAGTAGTAGATAACCTGGTTCAGTAGTAGATAACCTGGTTCAGTAGTAGATAACCTGGTTCAGTAGTACATGACCTGGTTCAGTAGTAGATAACCTGGTTCAGTAGTAGATAACCTGGTTCAGTAGTACATGACCTGGTTCAGTAGTAGATAACCTGGTTCAGTAGTAGATAACCTGGTTCAGTAGTAGATAACCTGGTTCAGTAGTACATAACCTGGTTCAGTAGTACATAACCTGGTTCAGTAGTAGATAACCTGGTTCAGTAGTAGATAACCTGGTTCAGTAGTACATGACCTGGTTCAGTAGTAGATAACCTGGTTCAGTAGTAGATAACCTGGTTCAGTAGTACATGACCTGGTGCAGTAGTACATGACCTGGTTCAGTAGTACATGAATTGGTTCAGTAGTACATAACCTGGTTCAGTAGTAGATAACCTGGTTCAGTAGTACATAACCTGGTTCAGTAGTACATGACCTGGTTCAGTAGTACATGTCCTGGTTCAGTAGTACATAACCTGGTTCAGTAGTACATAACCTGGTTCAGTAGTAGATAACCTGGTTCAGTAGTACATAACCTGGTTCAGTAGTACATGACCTGGTTCAGTAGTAGATAACCTGTTTTAGTAGTACATGACCTGGTTCAGTAGTAGATAACCTGGTTCAGTAGTACATGACCTGGTTCAGTAGTAGATAACCTGGTTCAGTAGTAGATAACCTGGTTCAGTAGTAGATAACCTGGTTCAGTAGTACATGACCTGGTTCAGTAGTAGATAACCTGGTTCAGTAGTAGATAACCTGGTTCAGTAGTAGATAACCTGGTTCAGTAGTACCTGACCTGGTTCAGTAGTAGATAACCTGGTTCAGTAGTACATGACCTGGTTCAGTAGTACATGACCTGGTTCAGTAGTACATAACCTGGTTCAGTAGTACATAACCTGGTTCAGTAGTACATGACCTGGTGCAGTAGTACATAACCTGGTTCAGTAGTACATGACCTGGTTCAGTAGTACATAACCTGGTGCAGTAGTAGATAACATGGTTCAGTAGTACATGACCTGGTTCAGTAGTACATAACCTGGTTCAGTAGTACATGACCTGGTTCAGTAGTACATAACCTGGTTCAGTAGTACATGACCTGGTGCAGTAGTAGATAACATGGTTCAGTAGTACATGACCTGGTTCAGTAGTACATGACCTGGTTCAGTAGTAGATAACATGGTTCAGTAGTACATGACCTGGTTCAGTAGTACATGACTTGGTTCAGTAGTAGATAACATGGTTCAGTAGTACATGACCTGGTTCAGTAGTACATAACCTGGTTCAGTAGTAGATAACATGGTTCAGTAGTACATGACCTGGTTCAGTAGTACATAACCTGGTTCAGTAGTACATAACCTGGTTCAGTAGTAGATAACCTGGTTCAGTAGTACATGACCTGGTTCAGTAGTAGATAACCTGGTTCAGTAGTACATGACCTGGTTCAGTATTACATGACCTGGTTCAGTAGTAGATAACCTGGTTCAGTAGTAGATAACCTGGTTCAGTAGTAGATAACCTGGTTCAGTAGTACATAACCTGGTTCAGTAGTACATGACCTGGTTCAGTAGTACATGACCTGGTTCAGTAGTAGATAACCTGGTTCAGTAGTACATAACCTGGTTCAGTAGTAGATAACCTGGTTCAGTAGTACATGACCTGGTTCAGTAGTATATGACCTGGTTCAGTAGTACATGACCTGGTTCAGTAGTACATGACCTGGTTCAGTAGTACATGACCTGGTTCAGTAGTACATAACCTGGTTCAGTAGTAGATGACCTGGTTCAGTAGTAGATGACCTGGTTCAGTAGTACATAACCTGGTTCAGTAGTACATGACCTGGTGCAGTAGTACATGACCTGGTTCAGTAGTACATGACCTGGTTCAGTAGTACATAACCTGGTTCAGTAGTAGATAACCTGGTTCAGTAGTACATAACCTGGTTCAGTAGTACATGACCTGGTTCAGTAGTACATGTCCTGGTTCAGTAGTACATAACCTGGTTCAGTAGTACATAACCTGGTTCAGTAGTAGATAACCTGGTTCAGTAGTACATGACCTGGTTGAGTAGTACATGACCTGGTTCAGTAGTACATAACCTGGTTCAGTAGTACATGACCTGGTTTAGTAGTAGATAACCTGGTTCAGTAGTACATGACCTGGTTCAGTAGTAGATAACCTGGTTCAGTAGTACATGACCTGGTTCAGTAGTAGATAACCTGGTTCAGTAGTAGATAACCTGGTTCAGTAGTAGATAACCTGGTTCAGTAGTACATGACCTGGTTCAGTAGTAGATAACCTGGTTCAGTAGTAGATAACCTGGTTCAGTAGTAGATAACCTGGTTCAGTAGTACATGACCTGGTTCAGTAGTACATAACCTGGTTCAGTAGTAGATAACCTGGTTCAGTAGTAGATAACCTGGTTCAGTAGTACATGACCTGGTTCAGTAGTAGATAACCTGGTTCAGTAGTAGATAACCTGGTTCAGTAGTAGATAACCTGGTTCAGTAGTACATAACCTGGTTCAGTAGTACATGACCTGGTTCAGTAGTACATAACCTGGTTCAGTAGTAGATAACCTGGTTCAGTAGTAGATAACCTGGTTCAGTAGTACATGACCTGGTTCAGTAGTAGATAACCTGGTTCATTAGTAGATAACCTGGTTCAGTAGTACATGACCTGGTGCAGTAGTACATGACCTGGTTCAGTAGTACATGAATTGGTTCAGTAGTACATAACCTGGTTCAGTAGTAGATAACCTGGTTCAGTAGTACATAACCTGGTTCAGTAGTACATGACCTGGTTCAGTAGTACATGTCCTGGTTCAGTAGTACATAACCTGGTTCAGTAGTACATAACCTGGTTCAGTAGTAGATAACCTGGTTCAGTAGTACATAACCTGGTTCAGTAGTACATGACCTGGTTCAGTAGTACATAACCTGGTTCAGTAGTACATAACCTGGTTCAGTAGTAGATAACCTGGTTCAGTAGTACATGACCTGGTTCAGTAGTAGATAACCTGGTTCAGTAGTACATGACCTGGTTCAGTATTACATGACCTGGTTCAGTAGTAGATAACCTGGTTCAGTAGTAGATAACCTGGTTCAGTAGTAGATAACCTGGTTCAGTAGTACATAACCTGGTTCAGTAGTACATGACCTGGTTCAGTAGTACATGACCTGGTTCAGTAGTAGATAACCTGGTTCAGTAGTACATAACCTGGTTCAGTAGTAGATAACCTGGTTCAGTAGTACATGACCTGGTTCAGTAGTATATGACCTGGTTCAGTAGTACATGACCTGGTTCAGTAGTACATGACCTGGTTCAGTAGTACATGACCTGGTTCAGTAGTACATAACCTGGTTCAGTAGTAGATGACCTGGTTCAGTAGTAGATGACCTGGTTCAGTAGTACATAACCTGGTTCAGTAGTACATGACCTGGTGCAGTAGTACATGACCTGGTTCAGTAGTACATGACCTGGTTCAGTAGTACATGACCTGGTTCAGTAGTACATAACCTGGTTCAGTAGTAGATAACCTGGTTCAGTAGTACATAACCTGGTTCAGTAGTACATGACCTGGTTCAGTAGTACATGTCCTGGTTCAGTAGTACATAACCTGGTTCAGTAGTAGATAACCTGGTTCAGTAGTAGATAACCTGGTTCAGTAGTACATGACCTGGTTCAGTAGTAGATAACCTGGTTCAGTAGTAGATAACCTGGTTCAGTAGTAGATAACCTGGTTCAGTAGTACATGACCTGGTTCAGTAGTACATGACCTGGTTTAGTAGTAGATAACCTGGTTCAGTAGTACATGACCTGGTTCAGTAGTAGATAACCTGGTTCAGTAGTACATGACCTGGTTCAGTAGTAGATAACCTGGTTCAGTAGTAGATAACCTGGTTCAGTAGTAGATAACCTGGTTCAGTAGTACATGACCTGGTTCAGTAGTAGATAACCTGGTTCAGTAGTAGATAACCTGGTTCAGTAGTAGATAACCTGGTTCAGTAGTACATGACCTGGTTCAGTAGTAGATAACCTGGTTCAGTAGTAGATAACCTGGTTCAGTAGTAGATAACCTGGTTCAGTAGTACATGACCTGGTTCAGTAGTAGATAACCTGGTTCAGTAGTAGATAACCTGGTTCAATAGTAGATAACCTGGTTCAGTAGTACATAACCTGGTTCAGTAGTACATAACCTGGTTCAGTAGTAGATAACCTGGTTCAGTAGTAGATAACCTGGTTCAGTAGTACATGACCTGGTTCAGTAGTAGATAACCTGGTTCAGTAGTAGATAACCTGGTTCAGTAGTACATGACCTGGTGCAGTAGTACATGACCTGGTTCAGTAGTACATGAATTGGTTCAGTAGTACATAACCTGGTTCAGTAGTAGATAACCTGGTTCAGTAGTACATAACCTGGTTCAGTAGTACATGACCTGGTTCAGTAGTACATGTCCTGGTTCAGTAGTACATAACCTGGTTCAGTAGTACATAACCTGGTTCAGTAGTAGATAACCTGGTTCAGTAGTACATAACCTGGTTCAGTAGTACATGACCTGGTTCAGTAGTAGATAACCTGGTTTAGTAGTACATGACCTGGTTCAGTAGTAGATAACCTGGTTCAGTAGTACATGACCTGGTTCAGTAGTAGATAACCTGGTTCAGTAGTAGATAACCTGGTTCAGTAGTAGATAACCTGGTTCAGTAGTACATGACCTGGTTCAGTAGTAGATAACCTGGTTCAGTAGTAGATAACCTGGTTCAGTAGTAGATAACCTGGTTCAGTAGTACATGACCTGGTTCAGTAGTAGATAACCTGGTTCAGTAGTACATGACCTGGTTCAGTAGTACATGACCTGGTTCAGTAGTACATAACCTGGTTCAGTAGTACATAACCTGGTTCAGTAGTACATGACCTGGTTCAGTAGTACATGACCTGGTTCAGTAGTAGATAACCTGGTTCAGTAGTACATAACCTGGTTCAGTAGTAGATAACCTGGTTCAGTAGTACATGACCTGGTTCAGTAGTATATGACCTGGTTCAGTAGTACATGACCTGGTTCAGTAGTACATGACCTGGTTCAGTAGTACATGACCTGGTTCAGTAGTACATAACCTGGTTCAGTAGTAGATGACCTGGTTCAGTAGTAGATGACCTGGTTCAGTAGTACATAACCTGGTTCAGTAGTACATGACCTGGTGCAGTAGTACATGACCTGGTTCAGTAGTACATGACCTGGTTCAGTAGTACATAACCTGGTGCAGTAGTAGATAACATGGTTCAGTAGTACATGACCTGGTTCAGTAGTACATAACCTGGTTCAGTAGTACATGACCTGGTTCAGTAGTACATAACCTGGTTCAGTAGTACATGACCTGGTGCAGTAGTAGATAACATGGTTCAGTAGTACATGACCTGGTTCAGTAGTAAATGACCTGGTTCAGTAGTAGATAACATGGTTCAGTAGTACATGACCTGGTTCAGTAGTACATGACCTGGTTCAGTAGTACATGACCTGGTTCAGTAGTAGATAACATGGTTCAGTAGTACATGACCTGGTGCAGTAGTACATAACCTGGTTCAGTAGTACATGACCTGGTTCAGTAGTACATAACCTGGTGCAGTAGTACATGACCTGGTGCAGTAGTAGATAACATGGTTCAGTAGTACATGACCTGGTTCAGTAGTACATGACCTGGTTCAGTAGTAGATAACATGGTTCAGTAGTACATGACCTGGTTCAGTAGTACATGACTTGGTTCAGTAGTAGATAACATGGTTCAGTAGTACATGACCTGGTGCAGTAGTACATAACCTGGTTCAGTAGTACATGACCTGGTTCAGTAGTAGATAACATGGTTCAGTAGTACATGACCTGGTTCAGTAGTACATGACCTGGTTCAGTAGTACATAACCTGGTTCAGTAGTACATGACCTGGTTCAGTAGTACATGACCTGGTTCAGTAGTACATAACCTGGTTCAGTAGTACATGACCTGGTTCAGTAGTACATAACCTGGTTCAGTAGTACATGACCTGGTTCAGTAGTACATGACCTGGTTCAGTAGTACATGACCTGGTTCAGTAGTACATGACCTGGTTCAGTAGTACATGACCTGGTTCAGTAGTACATGACCTGGTTCAGTAGTACATGACCTGGTTCAGTAGTAGATGACCTGGTTCAGTAGTACATGACCTGGTGCAGTAGTACATAACCTGGTTCAGTAGTACATGACCTGGTTCAGTAGTACATAACCTGGTTCAGTAGTACATGACCTGGTTCAGTAGTACATGACCTGGTTGAGTAGTACATGACCTGGTGCAGGTGGACCTGCAGAAGGCACCGCATAATGAAACACTGGTCATCTATATTCATTCCAATGTTGGGAGTAAATATATTTATATCGTGTTGAACCTTCTTTGTTTGTGTTTATACAGCAGTATAGTAACATCAACATACAGTATAATAGTAATAGTATAGTACCATCACCATACAGTATTATATTAATAGTATAGTACCATCACCATACAGTAGTATAGTAATAGTATAGTAACATCACCATACAGTAGTATAGTAATAGTATAGTAACATTACCATACAGTGGTATAGTAATAGTATAGTAACATCACAATACAGTATTATATCAACATCACCATACAGTAGTATAGTAATAGTATAGTAACATCACCATACAGTAGTATAGTAATAGTATAGTAACATCACCATACAGTAGTATAGTAATAGTATAGTAACATCACCATACAGTATTATAGTAATAGTATAGTAACATCACCCTACAGTATTATAGTAATAATATAGTAACATCGCCATACAGTATTATAGCAATAGTATAGTAACATCACCATACATTAGTGTAGTAAAATCACCATACAGTAGTATATTAACATCACCATACATTAGTATAGTAATAGTATATTAACATCACCATACAGTAGTATAGTAAAATCACCATACAGTAGTATAGTAATAGTATAGTACAATCACCATACGGTGGTATAGTAACAGTATGGTAACATCACCATACAGTAGTATAGTAAAATCACCATACAGTAGTATATTAACATCACCATACATTAGTATAGTAATAGTATATTAACATCACCATACAGTATTGTATTAAACGTATAGTATCGTCACCGGACAGTATCATAGTAATAGTATACTAACATCACCATACAGTAGTATAGTAATAGTATAGTAACATCACCATACAGTAGTATAGTAATAGTATAGTAACATCAGTGCTCAGACTGTCCGCAATAGGCTGAGAGAGGCTGGACTGAGGGCGTGTAGGCCGGTTGTAAGGCAGGTCCTCACCAGACATCACCGGCAACAACGTCACCTATGGGCACAAACCCACCGTCGCTGGACCAGGCAGGACTGGCAAAAAGTGCTCTTCACTGACGAGTCGCGGTTTTGTCTCGCCGGGGGTGATGGTCGGATTTGCGTTTATCATCGAAGGAATCAGCGTTACACCGAGGCCTGTACTCTGGAGCGGGATCAATTTGGAGGTGGAGGGTCCGTCATGGTCTGGGGCGGTGTGTCACAGTATCATCGGACTGAGCTTGTTGTCATTGCAGGCAATCTCAACGCTGTGTGTTACAGGGAAGATATCATCCTCCCTCATGTGGTACCCTTCCTGCAGGCTCATCCTGACATGACCCTCCAGCATGACAATGCCACCAGCCATACTGCTCGTTCTGTGTGTGATTTCCTGCAAGACAGGAATGTCAGTGTTCTGCCATGACCAGCGAAGAGCCCGGATCTCAATCCCATTGAGCACGTCTGGGACCTGTTGGATCGGAGGGTGAGGTTCTAGGGCCATTCCCCCCAGAATTGTCCAGGAACTTGCAGTTCCCTTGGTGAAAGAGTGAGTTAACATCTCACAGCAAGAACTGGCAAATCTGGTGCAGTCCATGAGGAGGAGATGCACTGCAGTACTTATTGCAGCTGGTGGCCACACCATATACTGACTGTTACTTTTGATTTTGACCCCCCCCTTTGTTCAGGAACACATTATTCAATTTCTGTTAGTCACATGGTCTGTGGAACTTGTTCAGTTTATGTCTCAGTTGTTGAATCTATGTTCATACAAATATTTACACATGTTAAGTTTGCTGAAAATAAACGCAGTTGACAGTTTCTTTTTTTCTTTCTTTTATTGCTGAGTTAACGTATACACATGCACGGACACATACACACATTGTCACGATCGTCGTATGGTGGAAGAGAGGAGGACCAAGGCGCAGCGTGAAATGAATGCATTCTTCTCTATTTATTATCACGAAAACGAAGAACACTTTACAAACTATAACAAAACATTAAACGACGAACGTGAAGCTATAAATGACAAGTGCAGACACAGGCAACTTACATATAGACATAGACAATAACCCACGAAATACCCAATGAATATGGCTGCCTAAATATGGTTCCCAATCAGAGACAATGATAAACAGCTGCCTCTAATTGAGAACCAATCTAGGCAGCCATAGACATACAAACACCTCGACTAGACACTGCCCCATAAACATACAAAACCCCTAGACAATACAAAAACACATACATCCCCCATGTCACACCCTGACCTAACTAAAATAATAAAGAAAACAAAGATAACTAAGGCCAGGGCGTGACAGTACCCCCCCCCAGAGGTGCGGACTCCGGCCGCAAAACCTGACACAGAAGGGGAGGGTCCGGGTGGGCCTTCTTACGGCGGCGGCTCGGGTGCGGGACGTGGACCCCACTCCACCATAGTCAATACCCGCTTTGGTGGCACCTCTGGAGCGGGAACCCTTGCAGCGAGTCCCGGACTGAAGACCATCCTAGAGGGCGCCACTGGACCGAGGGGCAGCTCCGGACTGAGGGGCAGCTCCGGACTGAGGTACAGCTCCGGACTGAGGGGCAGCTCCGGACTGAGGGGCAGCTCATGACTGAGGGGTAGCTCATGACTGAGGGGCAGCTCATGACTGAAGGGCAGCTCATGACTGAAGGGCAGCTCATGACTGAAGGGCAGCTCATGACTGACGGGCAGCTCATGACTGAGAGGTAGCTCATGACTGACGGGCGGCTCTGGCAGCTCCTGAATGGCGGGCGGCTCTGGCGGCTCCTGACTGGCGGGCGGCTCTGGCGGCTCCTGACTGGCGGGCGGCTCTAGCGGCTCAGGACAGACGGGCGGCTCAGACGGCGCTGGACAGACTGGCAGCTCAGACGGCGCTGGACAGAAGGGCAGCTCAGACGGCACTGGGCAGACGGCGCTGGGCAGACGGGCAGCTCAGACGGCGCTGGGCAGACGGCCAGCTCAGACGGCGCTGGGCAGACAGGCAGCTCAGGATTGCTGAGGCGCACTGTAGACCTGGTGCGTGGTGCCGGAACTGGTGGTACCGGGCTGGAGACACGCACCTCAAGGCGAGTGCGAGGAGAAGGAACAGGGCATACTGGACTGCCGAGGCGCACTATAAGCCTGTTGCGTGGTGCCGGCACTGGTGGTACTGGGCTGGGGACACGCACCTCCGGGCGAGTGCGGGGAGGAGAAACAGGGCGTACAGGGCTCTGGAGACGCACAGGAAGCCTGGTGCGTGGTGTAGGCACTGGTGGTACTGGACTGGTGCGAGGGGCTGTCACAGGCGGACTGGTGCGTGGAGAAGGCACCGGATAAACCGGGCAGTGGAGGCGCACTACAGGTCTCGAGCACCGAGCCTGCCCAACCCTACCTGGCTGAATGCTCCCCGTAGCCAGGCCAGTGCGGCGAGGTGGAATAGCCCGCACTGGGCTGTGCTGGCGAACCGGGGACACCATGCGTAGGGCTGGTGCCATGTACCCCGGCCCAAGGAGACGCACTGGTGACCAGATGCGTAGAGCCGGTTTCATGGCACCTGGCTCGATGCCCAATCTAGCCCGGCCGATACGAGGTGCTGCTATGTACCGCACCGGGCTATGCCTGCGTACCGGGGACACCGTGCGCATCTCTGCATAACATGGTGCCTGCCCGATACGACGCTCTCCACGGTAAGCATGGGGAGTTGGCTCAGGTCTCCTACCTGGCTTAACACCACTCCCCGTGCGCCCCCCCCCCCCCCCCCCCAAGAAATCTTTGGGGCTGCCTCTCTGGCTTCCAGCCGCGCTTACGTGCAGCCTCCTCATACCGCCGCTTCTCCGCTTTCGCTGCCTCCAGCTCAGCTTTAGGGCGGCGATATTCACCAGCCTGTGCCCATGGTCCCTTACCGTCCAGAATCTCCTCCCAAGTCCATTTTTTCCACAACGCGCTGTTCCTCTCCTTCACGCTGCTTGGTCCGATTTTGGTGGGTTATTCTGTCACGATCGTCGTATGGTGGAAGAGAGGAGGACCAAGGCGCAGCGTGAAGTGAATGCATTCTTCTCTATTTATTATCACGAAAACGAAGAACACTTTACAAACTATAACAAAACAATAAACGACGAACGTGAAGCTATAAATGACAAGTGCAGACACAGGCAACTTACATATAGACATAGACAATAACCCACGAAATACCCAATGAATATGGCTGCCTAAATATGGTTCCCAATCAGAGACAATAATAAACAGCTGAATCTAATTGAGAACCAATCTAGGCAGCCATAGACATACAAACACCTCGACTAGACACTGCCCCATAAACATACAAAACCCCTAGACAATACAAAACACATACATCCCCCATGTCACACCCTGACCTAACTAAAATAATAAAGAAAACAAAGATAACTAAGGCCAGGACGTGACACACATTGCCTCCTTCATTGCACAGTGTACTATTGAAACACATGGTGTAAACGATATGGCGGTGTGAGCTCATCTATTATAAGTTATCAATTCATCATAAAGACAAAATCATTTAACCTTCACATCTCTGTGCCCCTTTACATGGCAGTCTTTCAAAGAGGTTCTGAGGGACAACGCCAAACTCTGAAACGAAATACCCATGTCTCCTCTCTGGAGATCACTTCACACCTTCAGATCCATCTGTGTTGTATTGAGCTCTCACACTGATACAGTGTGTCATGGTGAAAACATGTATGACTTCCCTGAGGGAGAGATCGCCACAACGCTGATTCTGTCTGTCGGAGCGTCCTCCCCGCAGACTCATCACTCTGCCAGGCTGCACACACGCAACACGCACACACACACACACACACACACACACACACACACACACACACACACACACACACACACACACACACACACACACACACACACACACATACACACACAGCCAGCCTGCTGGAGCTGTAGGAGCCGCAGGGGGCAGGTTTTGGTTGGCTCCGCTCGGTCGACACGGTAACGGTGGGATGGAAAGGCGGGGAGCCGCGAGCAGGGGGGGGGGACCTACATCAAGAAGATTAACAATGTCCCAGACTGTCTACGCTGACGCATGACTCACTCACCCAGCCACTACCCTGACTTCTCTCCTCACAGAGAGTATAGATACAGAGAATATCCAACCAAGAGAACTCAGGTGAAATTATAGTTTTGTTTCATGTCTTTTCTCCAGTTGGGCACACTTTGTGGGGCAATGAATGGGAAAAGGGTGCTCACAAAGAATTAGACTATGTTCTCTTGTAATCCCCTAACAGACCAGAAAAGACACCAGATCTTTGATGTTGTTCTTTTCTTTATTCATCATCTCTCTCTCTCCAGAACATATCTGTAATGTCAAATTAATGACTAGATATGGATTCTGTTCTTCATCCTACTGAGAGAGGAAAAAAATAATTTATAAATATATTGTTTCTGAAAGATACTACATGAAAGAGAGACAATTCCTGTATTAAATAGGTTGCAAGAGTAATTTTGAGTGAGTGGGGGTGGGCATGTTATGTATCAACCCCTAAAAAAAAATGTAAATGAATAATAATCCACATAATAATTCACATTTCCTGTTGCTGCAGGATTATTTTTCTGCTGTAAAAAAACGGGGTCGAATTAAGATCCTGCATCTGTATGCTGTTCCTGTGCTTCATACCTGCATCCTGCCTCGGCCCAGCACCGGTGGAGACATTTGGGAAGGCCATACTTAACACGATGACACATCCCATAGCATTACAGCTGATGAGGATAACTGTATGTTGACCAAACAACAACATGACAAGTAGAGGAAACAGAGCAGAGTAAGGCTCAGGGCTTTGGTACCAGGCACTCCACTGTCAATATATACTGGGCCTGCAGTAATGACAGCCAATATATACTGACCCTGCAGTAATGACAGCCAATATATACTGGGTCTGCAGTAATTACAGTCAATATATACTGGGCCTGCAGTAATTACAGTCAATATATACTGGGCCTGCAGTAATGACAGCCAATATATACTGACCCTGCAGTAATGACAGCCAATATATACTGGGTCTGCAGTAATTACAGTCAATATATACTGGGCCTGCAGTAATGACAGTCAATATATACTGACCCTGCAGTAATGACAGCCAATATATACTGGGTCTGCAGTAATTACAGTCAATATATACTGGGCCTGCAGTAATTACAGTCAATATATACTGGGCCTGCAGTAATGACAGTCAATATATACTGACCCTGCAGTAATGACAGCCAATACATACTGGGTCTGCAGTAATTACAGTCAATATATACTGGGCCTGCAGTAATGACAGCCAATATATACTGGCCCTGCAGTAATGACAGCCAATATATACTGGGCCTGCAGTAATTACAGTCAATATATACTGGGCCTGCAGTAATGACAGCCAATATATACTGGGCCTGCAGTAATTACAGTCAATATATACTGGGCCTGCAGTAATTACAGTCAATATATAATGGGTCTGCAGTAATGACAGCCAATATATACTGGGCCTGCAGTAATTACAGTCAATATATACTGGGTCTGCAGTAATGACAGTCAATGTATACTGGGCCTGCAGTAATTACAGTCAATATATACTGGGCCTGCAGTAATGACAGCCAATATATACTGGGCCTGCAGTAATGACAGTCACAGTGGCAGTGCACTCCCCTTTCTCTTGTTGATTCAGAATGACTGTCTCTCTCTCTCTCTATCTCTCTACCCCCCCCTCCATCTCTCCCTCTCTCTGGAGAAAAGCCCGATGTTGACAAACACATTTCCCAACATCCTCTGGTCCCCGAGCCAGTCAAGCTGAGTAGAATGGTAATTCACACTCACTCTGCTTAGGTTGTTGTTGCCCCACTCACACACAGTCACACACACATACTCTCACACACACACACACACACACACACACACAGTCACAGTCACACACACATACTCTCACACACACACACACACACACACACACACACACACACACACACACACACACACACACACACACACACACACACACACACACACACACACACACACACACGTCTATCTCCGCACGCCGTCGTCAACAGACAATAAAACAGTAGGCTGCTGGCCTGAACCAGTGAGATTAAATTAGACTGATAATCTCATTAGAAAATGATGTGCTAATTAAGGAAACACACAAGCCTGAGAAGGTCTAGGGAATCAGAGAGCGACTACTCAAACGCTGAGCTTTATAGAGTCCAGTAAACAGTATGAAAAATATCATGTCATCAGGGAGCGACTACTCAAACACTGAGCTTTATAGAGACCAGTAAACAGTATGAAAAATATCATGTCATCAGGGAGCGACTACTCAAACACTGAGCTTTATAGAGACCAGTAAACAGTATGAAAAATATCATGTCAACATTTTGAATCATTTTCCCAACTCTTTTATTTTAGAGTTTCCTTTTTATACATGTTGGACACTTTTCTCTCGTGAAGTATGAGCAGCAGCAGGAGAAGTGAGGAGGTAGGAAGGAAGGAGACTCTGTCATCTTAATGAAGCATGTTCCCTCCCATCGAGCTTCCGGCTTTCCCACCAGGCTTCCGGCTTTCCCACCCAGCTTCCTGCTTTCCCACCTAGCTTCCTGCTTTCCCACCAGGCTTCCTGCTTTCCCACCTAGCTTCCTGCTTTCCCACCTAGCTTCCTGCTTTCCCACCAGGCTTCCTGCTTTCCCACCAGGCTTCCGGCTTTCCCACCAGGCTTCCTGCTTTCCCACCTAGCTTCCTGCTTTCCCACCAGGCTTCCTGCTTTCCCACCAGGCTTCCGGCTTTCCCACCAGGCTTCCTGCTTTCCCACCTAGCTTCCTGCTTTCCCACCAGGCTTCCTGCTTTCCCACCTAGCTTCCTGCTTTCCCACCAGGCTTCCTGCTTTCCCACCTAGCTTCCTGCTTTCCCACCAGGCTTCCTGCTTTCCCACCAGGCTTCCTGCTTTCCCACGAGGCTTCCTGCTTTCCCACCAGGCTTCCTGCTTTCCCACCTAGCTTCCTGCTTTCCCACCAGGCTTCCTGCTTTCCCACCAGGCTTCCTGCTTTCCCACGAGGCTTCCTGCTTTCCCACCAGGCTTCCTGCTTTCCCACCAGGCTTCCTGCTTTCCCACCGAGCTTCCGGCTTTCCCACCAGGCTTCCTGCTTTCCCACCCAGCTTCCTGCTTTCCCACCTAGCTTCCTGCTTTCCCACCAGGCTTCCTGCTTTCCCACCAGGCTTCCTGCTTTCCCACCAGGCTTCCGGCTTTCCCACCCAGCTTCCTGCTTCCCACCAGGCTTCCTGCTTTCCCACCAGGCTTCCTGCTTTCCCACCAGGCTTCCTGCTTTCCCACCAGGCTTCCTGCTTTCCCATCGAGCTTCCGGCTTTCCCATCGAGCTTCCGGCTTTGCCATCGAGCTTCCTGCTTTCCCACCCAGCTTCCTGCTTTCCCACCAGGCTTCCTGCTTTCCCACCAGGCTTCCGGCTTTCCCACCGAGCTTCCTGCTTTCCCACCCAGCTTCCTGCTTTCCCACCAGGCTTCCGGCTTTCCCACCAGGCTTCCGGCTTTCCCACCGAGCTTCCTGCTTTCCCACCAGGCTTCCTGCTTTCCCACCAGGCTTCCTGCTTTCCCACCGAGCTTCCTGCTTTCCCACCAGGCTTCCTGCTTTCCCACCAGGCTTCCTGCTTTCCCACCAGGCTTCCTGCTTTCCCACCGAGCTTCCGGCTTTCCCACCCAGCTTCCTGCTTTCCCACCAGGCTTCCTGCTTTCCCACCAGGCTTCCTGCTTTCCCACCAGGCTTCCTGCTTTCCCACCAGGCTTCCTGCTTTCCCACCAAGCTACCTGCTTTCCCACCAAGCTACCTGCTTTCCAAACGAGCTTCCTGCTTTCCCACCCAGCTTCCTGCTTTCCCACCAGGCTTCCTGCTTTCCCACCAAGCTACCTGCTTTCCAAACGAGCTTCCTGCTTTCCCACCCAGCTTCCTGCTTTCCCACCAGGCTTCCTGCTTTCCCACCAGGCTTCCTGCTTTCCCACCAGGCTTCCTGCTTTCCCACGAGGCTTCCTGCTTCCCACCGAGCTTCCTGCTTTCCCACCGAGCTTCCTGCTTTCCCACCAGGCTTCCTGCTTTCCCACCAGGCTTCCTGCTTTCCCACCAGGCTTCCTGCTTTCCCACCAGGCTTCCTGCTTTCCCACCAGGCTACCTGCTTCCCACCAGGCTTACGGCTTTTTCCTTTTTTTTTTTCTTTTTTTTTTTTTTTTCTTTTTTGGGGGTTGGATCAGCTTAATATTGCGGAAAGAATGTTGCTTCCAATGTAATTGTCTGCATCATTTCCAATCCCCCATATTTTTTGGGGTAAATATATATATCCATTCACGTATGCATACATATACACATATATACATACACATACCTACATAGACATACATACTTTTTTAAAGAGTATACCTTTATTATTATTCCCCGCAAACCCTACCACCGATCCCCCAATTGGAGTAAACTGATAAACATTTCTGTTTTTACCTTCAATTTATACATCTTATACACATTTTACAGACACAGTCTACTTTATAATAGTTCTCTCTTGTTTGTTCTTAGTCCTTCCTCTATTTCTGTTGTCCATCCAGTTTGATTTCCACTTGTAACTGTGCTATTTCACAATAGCTCCGCACCTATACACATTTCACAGATCCCGTATGCCCTACATTGTTTATCTTGTTATTAGTCCCACCCTTCAGCTCCACTCAACCTTTCCCATCTATCTTCCAACATCATCCATTTCGGATTTTTATTTGCCATATATTTTTCAACTGTGCTGTGATGCTTCACAAAAGATTTGAATCTTCCTATTCTCATAGCTTCCACGGATTGTAAATTAAAAATAAACATTTTTGCTAAAATAATTATTATATTATTGATTGATTGACTATGGCTTTTCAAATCCCCCAGTATTGCTATCTGTAGCGTTAGTTCTACGCAAATGTTGCAATTCTTCAACCATTCCTGGACCTGTGACCAAAAACGAGCTACATGCGGACAATACCAAAATAAATGGTCTAATGACTCTGCCTCCTCACAGCAGAATCTACAGAGCTGGGAAGATTGTATCCCCCATATATATAACATTCTATTAGTTGCAAGAATTTTGTACAATAATTTAAATTGAAAAATTCGAAGTTTTGAATCCGGCGTTGTTTTGCGTATCAATTCATACACCATGTGCCATGGAATGGGTACATCGAACATCTCTTCCCAACTATTTTGCAATTTATATGGCACAGCTGTAAGTTTTTTGGTCCTTAAATGAAATTGGTATATGTTTTTATTTATCACACTTTTCTTTAACCATTTATGTTCTTTAATATAAGGCCGACATACAAGTTCCTTACTTTTATCCCCTTCCACCTGCCTCTTCCATTTTTGTGGTAATGCTGCAATTAATTGGTTGTAATTTTGGGTAGAGCAGACATTTCCATATGTCTGTGTTAGCTGCATGTGTGACATTACTCCACCAGTCCTATTTATGATATCATTCACAAAAATTATACCTTTTTTAAACATTTCTTCGATAAATACAGTTTTTTTATCAATTACTATATTTGAATTTAACCACAAGATTTGTTGTACTATTTGTTCCGTCCTTTCAGGTGGATTAAACTGAAATTGCAACCAACTTTCTAAGGCTTGCTTAAAAAATAAAGATATTTTGGAGATTATTTCCTTTTCAAGCAACCGAAAGTGAGCAGGTGTAATCTGAATAAAGGGAAAAAGGCCCTTCTTGAACATAGGATGAGACATTCGTACCAATCTACTAGAGAACCAGTTTGGATTTAAGTATAACTTTTGTATGACTGATGCCTTTAGTGAGAGGTCTAATGCTTTAATATTTAATAATTTCTGCCCTCCGAATTCATATACGTTATATAAATAGGCCCTTTTAATTTTATCTGGCTTGCCGTTCCAAATAAAATTGAATATTTTTTGTTCATATAATTTAAAAAGCAGGTCACTAGGTGTAGGCAAAACCATAAGCAAATAGGTAAACTGTGATATGATTAAAGAGTTAATCAGGGTGATTTTCCCACAAATAGACAGGTATTTTCCTTTCCATGGTAGCAAGATCTTATCTATTTTTGCTAACTTTCTATAAAAATTTATTGGAGTGAGATCATTTCTTTCTTTTGGCATTTGTATACCGAGTATGTCCACATCACCGTCAGACCATTTAATTGGTAAACTACATGGCAATGTAAAATGTGTATTTTTTAGTGATCCAATACGTAATATGGTACATTTATCATAATTTGGTTTTAATCCAGAGAGGATAGCAAATGTATCTAGATCCTCTAAGAGGCCGTGGAGAGATTCTAGTTGTGGTTTTAAAAGAAAACATGAATCATCAGCGTACAATGACACCTTAGTTTTTAGGCCCTGGATTTCTAATCCCTTAATATTAATGTTTGATCTAATTTTAACAGCTAACATTTCGATGGCAATAATAAATAGATATGCCGATAGTGGACAACCTTGTTTTACTCCTCTAGATAGTTTAAAACTTTCTGAGATGTAGCCATTATTTACTATTTTACACCTAGGGTTACTATACATAATTTTTACCCATTTTATAAGAGATTCCCCAAAATTGAAATATTCTAGGCATTTATATATAAACTCCAGTCGTACTTTATCAAAAGCCTTTTCAAAATCAGCTATGAAAACCAGGCCTGGTGTCCCCGATATTTCATAGTGTTCTATTGTTTCCAGTACTTGCCTTATATTATCTCCAATGTATCGTCCATGTAAAAAACCTGTCTGATTAGGATGAATAATATCTGACAAAACTTTTTTTATTCTATGCGCCAAGCATTTTGCTAGGATTTTTGCATCACAACACTGAAGTGTAAGAGGTCTCCAATTTTTTAAATGGACTGGATCTTTATATATACCACTTGGGTCCTGTTTCAGTAATAATGATATCACACCTTCTTGTTGCGTGTCTGATAATCTATCATTTATATAGGAGTGGTTAAAACAAGCTAATAATGGTCCTTTGAGTATATCAAAAAAATGTTTGTATACTTCCACTGGTATGCCATCCAGTCCTGGAGTTTTCCCATCCTTAAAGGCCCCAATTGCATCAAGTAGTTCCTCCTCTGTAATTAGGCCTTCACATGAGTCTTTCTGTACAGATGTTAATTTTACCTTATTATTAGGGAAAAAATCCATACAATTAGTTTCAGTTAGTGGAGATGGAGGAGCCTGAAACGAAAACATATTCTTAAAGTACTTTACTTCCTCTTTCAAAATATCATTTGGTGAATCATGCGTGACTCCATCATTTGTAACAAGTTTTAATACGTTTTTTTTGGTAGCATTTCTATATTGAAGATTGAAAAAGAATTTGGTGCATTTTTCCCCATATTCCATCCAGTTCGCTTTATTTTTATAATATATTACACTGGATCTTTCTTGAATAAGTTCCTCCATTTCTTTTTGTTTTTCCTCTAACTTATTCTGTGCCTCTATGGTACCGTTTTTATTGTTATCTAACTGTACTGTTAGTCCTTCAATTTCCTTTGTTAATATGGACTCTTTTGATCGAAATTGCTTTTGTTTTATAGATGAGTACTGAATTGCATGGCCTCTAAAGGCACACTTAAAAGTGTCCCATACAATATGGGGATCTGCTGTACCTATGTTATGTCTAAAAAAGTCAGTTATAAATTCTTCTGTCCTAGTTCTAAACAATTTATCATCTAGTAGGCTTTGATTAAATTTCCAATATCCTCGCCCACGTGGAAATTCTGTAAGAGTAATATATATGCCAATTATGTGATGGTCCGACCGCATTCTGTCCCCTATCAAACACTTTTTAACTTTTGGTGCCAGAGAGAATGATATAAGAAAGTAGTCAAGGCGACTAGCTTGATTAAGCCTCCGCCATGTATATCTCACTAGGTCAGGGTATTTAAGTCTCCATATATCCACTAATTCCAATATATCCATGACATTCCTGATTTCCTTAAGTGCCTGAGGGTGATAGTTTGTAGTGTGATTTCCTTTCCGGTCCATAGAGGTATTTAAGACCGTATTAAAATCTCCCACTATAATAATAGAGTCTAGTGTTGCTTGTAGAGTTGATACATTCTTATATATATTGTCAAAGAAGCTTGGATCATCATTATTCGGACCGTATAGGTTAATAAGCCATATATGTTTATTGTCCAATAACATATTTAAAATAATCCATCTACCTTGAGGATCTGTTTGGACAAGTTGCACATTTGGATCAAAGTTATTATTAATTAAAACCATCACCCCTTTTGAATTTCTTTGCCCATGGGAGAAATATATTTCGCCCCCCCAGTTCTTTTTCCACAAAACTTCATCTAAAACTGTCGAATGGGTTTCCTGTAAACAGTAGATATTATAATCCTTCTCTTTTAGCCAGGTAAATACTGATCGTCTTTTCTTATTATCTGCTAAGCCATTACAATTGTAACTGGCTATACTTATTTCACCACTTACCATAATGAGACACACCTTTCAATTATTTTTATCAAAATATATGTTTGTAAACGTCCTATTAAAAAGTAACATAATGATTGAGTGTCTATATAGTTGTACCATGACATTTGCATCTCCACTAAGCAAACCTCCAATTGGTCCCCACTATTCCACCCGCCAAAAGCCCCCATCTCGAGTTGGGTTGTCATCCCAATGCCCGGCAGACCACCCCCGACCCCCCGCATCGCACAGCCCCGGACCGACTGGGATCCATCCTTCGAAAAGTGCACACAGCGCCATCCACCGAACCGAAGCAGATCCATTGCCAAATGCATTTCCATCGCCCTCACCTCGATTTTTATTTCATATTGCTGTGAATCATCCTCTATAGTCCCTAACATCTTTTACTTCTTCCTTCGCAACAGTTGTGGGATACACAGGTAATGGCGGACTGAACGAAGTTATGTAGAGCACCTCAAGATAAAACATAATATTCGAAATATCTGCTAAATTAGACTAAAATATTAGCACTAAATAATCTGGTGGGTGATAACCTCCAATCTGGATAATAACACAAAACAAATCCTAAGATTAGAGACATTTATCGACAAATATTACGAAAACAAGCAACACCCAAACATGACGGAGAGTAAGACAGGGGAACCGATTCAAAAACGAAAACGTGACTCCTCAACCGACACTGATGATTTAATATTCTCACCACCGGCAATGGTAAAGGTCGAAACCGATCTGTTAAAATCAATAAATGACAAACTGGGTATACTTGAATTAGTTAGTAAAGATATAAAAGAGTTGAAGGCAAGCCTAGAGATGAGTGATGAAAAAGCTGCGACATTGGAGAAGGAAACACACGCGCTAAAAGGGACAGTCAATAAAATTGAAACCGAAATGAATGAAATTAAAAAGGAGAACACCGTTCTGAAGGAATGCTTACTAGACATACAAACTAGATCCATGAGAGAGAATTTGGTACTTACAGGTATCCAAGAGAAAGAAGGAGAGGTTCCTGAATCTGTAGTTAGAGAGTTCCTTTTTGCAGCGCTTCAGATTCCACGCGAAGTTATCGATAAGATCCAACTTGAACGTGTACACCGCCTCGGACAGAGAGGGCAGAGGTACGAACGCCCAATCGTTGCCAAATTTGCTTCATTTAAAGATAAAATAATGGTTAAAAGCCTGGGTAAAAGACTTGCTGGGACCAAAATTGGCATGAATGATCAGTTTCCGAAAGAAATTGCAGAACGGCGCAAAGTTCTGTATCCAATTTTCAAAGAAAATAGATTAAAAGCGAAACGAGTAGCTCTCGTCGTTGATAAACTATATATTGATAACCAGTTGTTCAGAGACACAAAGACTACTCCATGGTTATTTTAAAAATTACAAAGTTCTCATAGATGAGGAAAATAAACACAATTCAAGCCCGGTTATTGATTGTAACAATACAATACAAAATATAGCTTTTCTATAAATCTTCATATATAACTAATTGAACACAAGCACTATTTCTACATAGTGAAGATAAAAACTAAGTAAACAGAAGGCACAGTATGTGTGGATGGTGTGGTGTGTGTTTATTTTTATTTGTTATGTTTGGAAAGTTGAGTGAGTGAGTAATGAAATAGTTGCATATCCCAGAGCCAGTGTATTGCTGTGGGCCGGGTATGAGAGGGCTTTCAATGTTGTTCAGATGATGGATATACTTTTATAATGAATTATACGTCTTATTTATTTATTGTCCTATCATGGGGAACTACATTTTTAAAATAAATTATATCTAATTATTTATTATCCTATTTTAATGGTACGGTCCATGGCCCTATACCCTAGACACCCACATGAATGGCCCAGATACTAAGGAGAAGTCCCTAACTGTTTTATGTGCATGCTGTAAGCGGTCTGTATGCAGCCAAAATGAGGTCAGGGACCAAGAGCAGCACTGCCCCCACAAGATTCTGAGCCTGCTTGGCAGGGTTGGTCCTGCAAAGCCAAAGCCCCCTAAAGGGAGAGCATAATAAACAAGGAAATTCTCAAAGCTGCTAATGAGAACATTGACGACCTTGTACCTAGCCGGTGGGGATTCCGGTGGGGTGCCCCCACCCAGGCAGTGGCAGTGCTGGCAACACTAGCTGCAGTAACCCATGGGGAGGGGGTCACACTCGGACATTCAGAGAGGGGGTATATTATTGTGGCCCTGGTGGCACGAAATCAAGTCGGACTGCATGGAGATGCTTGGGAACATGGTCAAAATGGATGACCGTATTGTGGGTGTTTCAGGAAGAAGGTGTACATTTGACCTCCATCATTTAGGATGTGACAATGGTAAATAAATCTCTACATTTATGCTCATTTTTTGCGCGGTCTTGCAGGCCTTCTCATGCAGCTGCAACTTCAAGTACATTTGTAAATCATGATCCATCTTGAGTTGGGCTCTGGGATGGTGCAATTGTTGAGAGGGTGAGCTTATGGTTGTGTGGGGGTAAGGGCTGAATGTGTGTGGGTGTATGTGTGTATCCCACAACTGTTGCGAAGGAAGAAGTAAAAGATGTTAGGGACTATAGAGGATGATTCACAGCAATATGTAATAAAAATAGAGGTGAGGGCGATGGAAATGCATTTGGCAATGGATCTGCTTCGGTTCGGTGGATGGCGCTGTGTGCACTTTTCGAAGGATGGATCCCAGTCGGTCCGGGGCTGTGCGATGCGGGGGGTCGGGGGTGGTCTGCCGGTCATTGGGATGACAACCCAAATCGAGATGGGGGCTTTTGGCGGGTGGAATAGTGGGGACCAATTGGAGGTTTGCTTAGTGGAGATGCAAATGTCATGGTACAACTATATAGACACTCAATCATTATGTTACTTTTTAATAGGACGTTTACAAACATATATTTTGATAAAAATAATTGAAAGGTGTGTCTCATTATGGTAAGTGGTGAAATAAGTATAGCCAGTTACAATTGTAATGGCTTAGCAGATAATAAGAAAAGACGATCAGTATTTACCTGGCTAAAAGAGAAGGATTATAATATCTACTGTTTACAGGAAACCCATTCGACAGTTTTAGATGAAGTTTTGTGGAAAAAGAACTGGGGGGGCGAAATATATTTCTCCCATGGGCAAAGAAATTCAAAAGGGGTGATGGTTTTAATTAATAATAACTTTGATCCAAATGTGCAACTTGTCCAAACAGATCCTCAAGGTAGATGGATTATTTTAAATATGTTATTGGACAATAAACATATATGGCTTATTAACCTATACGGTCCGAATAATGATGATCCAAGCTTCTTTGACAATATATATAAGAATGTATCAACTCTACAAGCAACACTAGACTCTATTATTATAGTGGGAGATTTTAATACGGTCTTAAATACCTCTATGGACCGGAAAGGAAATCACACTACAAACTATCACCCTCAGGCACTTAAGGAAATCAGGAATGTCATGGATATATTGGAATTAGTGGATATATGGAGACTTAAATACCCTGACCTAGTGAGATATACATGGCGGAGGCTTAATCAAGCTAGTCGCCTTGACTACTTTCTTATATCATTCTCTCTGGCACCAAAAGTTAAAAAGTGTTTGATAGGGGACAGAATGCGGTCGGACCATCACATAATTGGCATATATATTACTCTTACAGAATTTCCACGTGGGCGAGGATATTGGAAATTTAATCAAAGCCTACTAGATGATAAATTGTTTAGAACTAGGACAGAAGAATTTATAACTGACTTTTTTAGACATAACATAGGTACAGCAGATCCCCATATTGTATGGGACACTTTTAAGTGTGCCTTTAGAGGCCATGCAATTCAGTACTCATCTATAAAACAAAAGCAATTTCGATCAAAAGAGTCCATATTAACAAAGGAAATTGAAGGACTAACAGTACAGTTAGATAACAATAAAAACGGTACCATAGAGGCACAGAATAAGTTAGAGGAAAAACAAAAAGAAATGGAGGAACTTATTCAAGAAAGATCCAGTGTAATATATTACAAAAATAAAGCGAACTGGATGGAATATGGGGAAAAATGCACCAAATTCTTTTTCAATCTTCAATATAGAAATGCTACCAAAAAAAACGTATTAAAACTTGTTACAAATGATGGAGTCACGCATGATTCACCAAATTATATTTTGAAAGAGGAAGTAAAGTACTTTAAGAATATATTTTCGTTTCAGGCTCCTCCATCTCCACTAACTGAAACTAATTGTATGGATTTTTTCCCTAATAATAATGTAAAATTAACATCTGTACAGAAAGACTCATGTGAAGGCCTAATTACAGAGGAGGAACTACTTGATGCAATTGGGGCCTTTAAGGATGGGAAAACTCCAGGACTGGATGGCATACCAGTGGAAGTATACGAACATTTTTTTGATATACTCAAAGGACCATTATTAGCTTGTTTTAACCACTCCTATATGAATGATAGATTATCAGACACGCAACAAGAAGGTGTGATATCATTATTACTGAAACAGGACCCAAGTGGTATATATAAAGATCCAGTCCATTTAAAAAATTGGAGACCTCTTACACTTCAGTGTTGTGATGCAAAAATCCTAGCAAAATGCTTGGCGCATAGAATAAAAAAAGTTTTGGCAGATATTATTCATCCTAATCAGACAGGTTTTTTACATGGACGATACATTGGAGATAATATAAGGCAAGTACTGGAAACAATAGAACACTATGAAATATCGGGGACACCAGGCCTGGTTTTCATAGCTGATTTTGAAAAGGCTTTTGATAAAGTACGACTGGAGTTTATATATAAATGCCTAGAATATTTCAATTTTGGGGAATCTCTTATAAAATGGGTAAAAATTATGTATAGTAACCCTAGGTGTAAAATAGTAAATAATGGCTACATCTCAGAAAGTTTTAAACTATCTAGAGGAGTAAAACAAGGTTGTCCACTATCGGCATATCTATTTATTATTGCCATCGAAATGTTAGCTGTTAAAATTAGATCAAACATTAATATTAAGGGATTAGAAATCCAGGGCCTAAAAACTAAGGTGTCATTGTACGCTGATGATTCATGTTTTCTTTTAAAACCACAACTAGAATCTCTCCACGGCCTCTTAGAGGATCTAGATACATTTGCTATCCTCTCTGGATTAAAACCAAATTATGATAAATGTACCATATTACGTATTGGATCACTAAAAAATACACATTTTACATTGCCATGTAGTTTACCAATTAAATGGTCTGACGGTGATGTGGACATACTCGGTATACAAATCCCAAAAGAAAGAAATGATCTCACTCCAATAAATTTTTATAGAAAGTTAGCAAAAATAGATAAGATCTTGCTACCATGGAAAGGAAAATACCTGTCTATTTGTGGGAAAATCACCCTGATTAACTCTTTAATCATATCACAGTTTACCTATTTGCTTATGGTTTTGCCTACACCTAGTGACCTGCTTTTTAAATTATATGAACAAAAAATATTCAATTTTATTTGGAACGGCAAGCCAGATAAAATTAAAAGGGCCTATTTATATAACGAATATGAATTCGGAGGGCAGAAATTATTAAATATTAAAGCATTAGACCTCTCACTAAAGGCATCAGTCATACAAAAGTTATACTTAAATCCAAACTGGTTCTCTAGTAGATTGGTACGAATGTCTCATCCTATGTTCAAGAAGGGCCTTTTTCCATTTATTCAGATTACACCTGCTCACTTTCGGTTGCTTGAAAAGGAAATAATCTCCAAAATATCTTTATTTTTTAAACAAGCCTTAGAAAGTTGGTTGCAATTTCAGTTTAATCCACCTGAAAGGACGGAACAAATAGTACAACAAATCTTGTGGTTAAATTCAAATATAGTAATTGATAAAAAAACTGTATTTATCGAAGAAATGTTTAAAAAAGGTATAATTTTTGTGAATGATATCATAAATAGGACTGGTGGAGTAATGTCACACATGCAGCTAACACAGACATATGGAAATGTCTGCTCTACCCAAAATTACAACCAATTAATTGCAGCATTACCACAAAAATGGAAGAGGCAGGTAGAAGGGGATAAAAGTAAGGAACTTGTATGTCGGCCTTATATTAAAGAACATAAATGGTTAAAGAAAAGTGTGATAAATAAAAACATATACCAATTTCATTTAAGGACCAAAAAACTTACAGCTGTGCCATATAAATTGCAAAATAGTTGGGAAGAGATTTTCGATGTACCCATTCCATGGCACATGGTTTATGAATTGATACGCAAAACAACGCCGGATTCAAAACTTCGAATTTTTCAATTCAAATTATTGTACAAAATTCTTGCAACTAATAGAATGTTATATATATGGGGGATACAATCTTCCCAGCTCTGTAGATTCTGCTGTGAG
Organism: Salvelinus namaycush; assembly: GCF_016432855.1. Classification (NCBI taxonomy): domain Eukaryota; kingdom Metazoa; phylum Chordata; class Actinopteri; order Salmoniformes; family Salmonidae; genus Salvelinus; species Salvelinus namaycush. The sequence goes on from NW_024058151.1 coordinate 28,922, forward strand.
GAGGCAGAGTCATTAGACCATTTATTTTGGTATTGTCCGCATGTAGCTCATTTTTGGTCACAGGTCCAGGAATGGTTGAAGAATTGCAACATTTGCGTAGAACTAACGCTACAGATAGCAATACTGGGGGATTTGAAAAGCCATAGTCAATCAATCAATAATATAATAATTATTTTAGCAAAAATGTTTATTTTTAATTTACAATCCGTGGAAGCTATGAGAATAGGAAGATTCAAATCTTTTGTGAAGCATCACAGCACAGTTGAAAAATATATGGCAAATAAAAATCCGAAATGGATGATGTTGGAAGATAGATGGGAAAGGTTGAGTGGAGCTGAAGGGTGGGACTAATAACAAGATAAACAATGTAGGGCATACGGGATCTGTGAAATGTGTATAGGTGCGGAGCTATTGTGAAATAGCACAGTTACAAGTGGAAATCAAACTGGATGGACAACAGAAATAGAGGAAGGACTAAGAACAAACAAGAGAGAACTATTATAAAGTAGACTGTGTCTGTAAAATGTGTATAAGATGTATAAATTGAAGGTAAAAACAGAAATGTTTATCAGTTTACTCCAATTGGGGGATCGGTGGTAGGGTTTGCGGGGAATAATAATAAAGGTATACTCTTTAAAAAAGTATGTATGTCTATGTAGGTATGTGTATGTATATATGTGTATATGTATGCATACGTGAATGGATATATATATTTACCCAAAAAAATATGGGGGATTGGAAATGATGCAGACAATTACATTGGAAGCAACATTCTTTCCGCAATATTAAGCTGATCCACCCCACAAAAAAGAAAAAAAAAAAAAAAAGAAAAAAAAAAAGGAAAAAGCCGTAAGCCTGGTGGGAAGCAGGAAGCCTGGTGGGAAAGCAGGAAGCCTGGTGGGAAAGCAGGAAGCCTGGTGGGAAAGCAGGAAGCCTGGTGGGAAAGCAGGATGCCTGGTGGGAAAGCAGGAAGCTCGGTGGGAAAGCAGGAAGCTCGGTGGGAAGCAGGAAGCCTCGTGGGAAAGCAGGAAGCCTGGTGGGAAAGCAGGAAGCCTGGTGGGAAAGCAGGAAGCCTGGTGGGAAAGCAGGAAGCCTGGTGGGAAAGCAGGAAGCTGGGTGGGAAAGCAGGAAGCTCGTTTGGAAAGCAGGTAGCTTGGTGGGAAAGCAGGAAGCCTGGTGGGAAAGCAGGAAGCTGGGTGGGAAAGCAGGAAGCTCGTTTGGAAAGCAGGTAGCTTGGTGGGAAAGCAGGTAGCTTGGTGGGAAAGCAGGAAGCCTGGTGGGAAAGCAGGAAGCCTGGTGGGAAAGCAGGAAGCCTGGTGGGAAAGCAGGAAGCCTGGTGGGAAAGCAGGAAGCCTGGTGGGAAAGCAGGAAGCTCGGTGGGAAAGCAGGAAGCCTGGTGGGAAAGCAGGAAGCCTGGTGGGAAAGCAGGAAGCTCGGTGGGAAAGCCGGAAGCCTGGTGGGAAAGCAGGAAGCCTGGTGGGAAAGCAGGAAGCTGGGTGGGAAAGCAGGAAGCTGGGTGGGAAAGCAGGAAGCTCGGTGGGAAAGCCGGAAGCCTGGTGGGAAAGCAGGAAGCCTGGTGGGAAAGCAGGAAGCTGGGTGGGAAAGCAGGAAGCTCGATGGCAAAGCCGGAAGCTCGATGGGAAAGCCGGAAGCTCGATGAAAAAAAAAAAAAAAAAAAAAAAAACACCCGCTCAGTCAGTATTCAGGAGGGAGATACAAATACCCACTCAGTCAGTACTCAGGAGGGAGATACAAACACCCGCTCAGTCAGTACTCAGGAGGGAGATACAAACACCCGCTCAGTCAGTACTCAGGAGGGAGATACAAATACCATGTAATGAGTGTCTTGGCACAAGCTTACGGTCTTAAAGGAAAATAGTAATCCACAGAAAAGCGCCATATAAAAAAATTGTGTGGAATTGTATTTGTGTGTGTGTGCGTGTGCGTGTGCGTGTGCGTGTGTGTGTGTGTGTGTGTGCACACTTAACGTGTGATTGTGTAAAAGTCTGAAAGTCTGTTTAAATCACTTCTCCTTCCACTTTAATTTTAGTTAAGCCTGAAAGTCCATATGGTAAATGTCATGAAAATAAAACTTCCAATTTAATACCTGTGGAAGGTCTTACTTAGTTCCACCAAATGAACACAGAAACACACACACACACACACACACACACACACACACACACACACACACACACACACACACACACCTCACACACACCTCACACACACACCAGCCTACTCGAGCAAGACTGAGAGGAGGGAGAAACAAATCTCCTCCTCTGCGGTTAGTTTGCATTAGAGGGGTCGTTGATGCTTTCCCCGTGAAGGAGCACAGGAGGAGCACTGAGAGGCAGAAGCACTTCGGCTCAATCAAACAACACAAGCTTCGACGGCTCTCCAGTTAAATATTTTGATGAGGATGGAACATGCTAGTTTAAATTTCATTGAACTACTCTTCAAAACCCACTCGGCACATACTCCACAGTGATGGTGTATGTGCCTCCGCATGCTAAGTAGTCGCAGCTATTGCATGACCACGATCTAACACCGCCGTCATGGCAACGTGACCAAAGTTAGGTTACCAACCTTCAACTAGGATTAGTTGACAAATGACATGACGTGGCAGAGTAAGAGGTTTTAGGATAGAATGACATGACGTGACAGTGTAAGAGGTTTTAGGATAGCATGACATGACGTGGCAATGTAAGAGGTTTTAGGACAGAACGACATGACATGGCAATGTAAGAGGTTTTAGGACAGAACGACATGACATGGCAGTGTAAGAGGTTTTAGAATAGAATGACATGAGGTGGCAGAGTAAGAGGTTTTAGGACAGAATGACATGACGTGACAGAGTAAGAGGTTTTAGGACAGAATGACATGACGTGACAGTGTAAGAGGTTTTAGGACAGAATGACATGATGTGACAGTGTAAGAGGTTTTAGGACAGAACGACATGACGTGGCAGTGTAAGAGGTTTTAGAACAGAACGACATGACATCATCATCGCTGTCACCTCAACGCCGTCATACAGTAATCATTCACATTATGGTAATCATTCACATTATGGTAATCATTCACACTATGGTAATCATTCACATTATGGTAATCATTCACATTATGGTAATCATTCACACTATGGTAATCATTCACATTATGGTAATCATTCACATTATGGTAATCATTCCCATTATGGTAATCATTCCCATTATGGTAATCATTCACATGATGGTAATCATTCACATGATGGTAATCATTCACATTATGGTAATCATTCACATGATGGTAATCATTCACATGATGGTAATCATTCACATGATGGTAATCATTCACATTATGGTAATCATTGACAGTTGATCATTTGCGTATATTCGATGATTTTAACTCACAATTCAATGGCCTTGTTCCACATGATGACGTATCCAGACAGAACGAAGGATTCGATGTTGACGATGTGTGTGTTGCCACGCTCTGTGCCCACGTACAGCCATTTACTCTGGAAGGGGATGTGGCAAAACGTGATCCTGAATTGAAAAAAAGAAGAATTAGCGTTGACACATGATCAAATACGATATGATGTGTGTGTGTGTGTGTGTGTGTGTGTGTGTGTGTGTGTGTGTGTGTGTGTGTGTGTGTGTGTGTGTGTGTGTGTGTGTGTGTGTGTGTGCGTGTGTGTGTGTGTGAGAGTGTGTGTTTCTTCCCACTTGCATAGTAGGTGTACCTACGTGACGTTCTGCACTGTTGTCCACACATGTATAGTCTAGCTGTGTAATCAATGTTTTACCTCAGATAATAACCACCGCAATAATTATCCTGCTCTCAAATACACAGTATAAATGTACATTTTCCACAATTATACCGTAATGATGTTTGGGCTAACTGTCTGTAGATTATAGATTTACATTACTTTGCATTGCTTTGATTGGCTCTGTTTTCCCCTGCGTCCTCACAAAAGAAGGTGCTACCTAGAACCATAAACGGTTATTCAGTTGTCCCCATAGGAGAACCCTATGGTTCTACGTGGAACCCTTTCACCAGCAAAAGGTTCTACCTGAAACCAAAACGTTTTTTCCTATGCGGACAAACAAAACATTTTTATTTATTTTTTCTCCCTAAGACTGGAGATATTGTCCAGGTTTTTGTAATATCATCCCGACACATCACTTCACATCTCCTGTCAGTCAGCGCCTGGTCTCTATGGTGATGACAGTCAGCGCCCGGTCTCTATGGTGATGACAGTCACTGCCTGGTCTCTATGGTGATGACAGTCACTGCCTGGTCTCTATGGTGATGACAGGAATGTCCTATTAGACAACAGCCATCAATAATTCATGTATCATGACCCTGACACAAACAGCAGCTAATCACCAGTGGCCAACGTCCCAAGAGGCAGTCTTTCCCGGGATAGAAAATGACCTGCACCTTCTGTTCTTCTGGCTGGTGTAATCTCCTCTTTTCCTCCCTCCTTCTCTCCCCAACTCACCCCCTCTTTATCTCACTGAACTCTGGAGCCCATGGCCCAGTAACGGGTTTTCAGGCAAAAGCACAGATAGGTTTGGCAAAAAAACAAACAGTTGAAAGCAATTACCACGGCAATAGCTGCATGCTCTTTTTTCGTTTATCTCTCACACCGCAGTGTGTTTGCTAATTATTCCATTCCATTTCAGTAACAGGAGACACTAACGGCTCCATTTCTACCTGTCCTTTTCTCAAGCGAAAGCATGAAAGTCAAATGGGAGGCATGTACGAGGGTACTTTACTCACGCGTAAAGTTATCCGTAATACGCTACGTTGACTGTGTAATTATTAGGCGATCAATAAACCCTCGACAGCGAGGCACGCTCTGTGTTTATGTGACGTAGTATATTTCAGAGGTAAGATATGTGGCGGTGGCGTCCTCGTGTAGTCATTCAGTCAGTAATAGCATCCATCACGTTTATAAGCAGCTTTAACTGTATAACGATCAACACTACTTCTCTCCTGTCTTTCCTGGAGAGAGCATCAGCGGGCCACTTTTCCCCAACCACCCTACCTCCACTAACCCTGTGAGATGCAGGATTATTACATAGGAGACAAATGAGATGGAATACAATTCAATAAGGATTTGGACCTGCTGGGGGAGAATGGTAAATCAGGAGAGGCAGGAGAGGATATCTGTGTGAGGGGGACGCTTTTATTTGATTTCACAATTTTCCCGAGTTTTGCTACTAGAAGAGTATCAGCCACGTAATCTAGAGAGGAAAGTTACATGAGGTTGCACGTCACAACGACATTTGTATGTCACGGCTGTCGTCTTCCTCCTCATCTGAGGAGAAGAAGCGAGAAGGATCGGAGGACCAACACGCAGCGTGGTAAGTGTTCGTCATATTAATTGAAAAAACTGAACACTACAAAACAACAAAGTGACAACCGTGAAGCTAATGAACAATCGTGCATACACAAACACTACACATAGACAAAACAGACTGCCTAACTATGGTTCCCAATCAGAGACAACGACTAACACCTGCCTCTGATTGAGAACCATATCAGGCTTAAACACAGAAACAGACAAACTAGACATACAACATAGAATGCCCACTCAGATCACACCCTGACCAAACAAAACATATAAACATACAAAGCAAACTATGGTCAGGGCGTGACAATGTAAGAATCCTGTTTATTTTTCACCTATTGAGATATAACAGCAAAATATGGATAAAAAAATGAACAAGGGATATTTACAAAACTCAAATTCGGTGTTCCTCAATGTTAAATTGTTGCACATTTTTATGTTTCGCCTTGTGTTTCTCTGATCGTCATCCAAAATGTAATTTATTTATAAAATAATGAATACATAAAAAAAACAAAAAACAACAGCCCAAATCAAAGCAAAGTTTAACACTCCCAGCTGATGGAACTGGCTAAGCCTTGAAATCAAAGCACTTGGCTGTGGGAGAAACGTGACTAAGTCCCCACTCAGGCAATCAGCTATTAGGAGGCAACCATTTCAGACCTGTTAGATACTCATGGGGGTGCCCAGACCTCATCTCTCATTTACACTCTATTTGCATACATTTTAATTTAACTGGAAATCAAGAACTTCAGGAGCTACAGCGGAGACAAAAACGAGGCGGGGGGGGGGGCCCCGCCTCGTTAAAGAGAAGGTTTGCACAGGTCTTGGATAGTGACCGTGTGATGGTGTGAAAGTCAAAAAGGTTTTGTTTGACTCAGACAGCTTGACGAGGCGCCGTCAACACGGCTCATAATTATCAATTAAATCAGGAGGAGACGTGAGTTGAACTGACCGCCAGCTGGCTGGGCATCCGAGGTGCTGCTGTTGGGGGAAGTAATTAAGTCACTAAGATAGAGATCGATGGAACATGTTGTTTCTCAATCTTGGTCACATGCCTCATGACCTTCCCATCTGTTTCTTTGACAGCTTCAGTTTCCCCACTGAGAGGAGATTCGGAGGCCATTTTGGATGAATAGCCACAATGTAACATTGATAGATTGTAAATAAGAATCTGTTCTTAACTGATTTTCCTAGTTAAATAAAAGTTAAAAAATTTTTTTTTTTTTTTTTTTTTTTTTACAATTTGCAAGCAGAGAGTGAAAAAGGATACAGGCTGGGTGTGTAATAGTCAGGTGTCATAAAAGTGATTCTCAGTGATCTGTAGTGTAATTCCTAAAGTTTTCTATCTGGATTTCGCTTATCGCATTTATCCCAGATTAGGAGCCGTGATACCCCAGATTTATCCCAGAGGAGGAGCCGTGATTTAAAATGGTTCACTTGATTTGTTATTGTTGTTATTTTGTAAGGGACACCATGACAAATTGATTGTTTCTCTGCCACAGCATAAAAGAGATTTAACATAGATTTTTAGCGGCCGTTTAAGAGGCCATCTTACTCGTACCTCTAAACCGCATGTTGAAAAATGACTTGGTTCAAGTCCCTGCCTTCCTGAAGGGTATTTCCCTGTCAGCTGTGACTCACTGCTGTTTAAACACCGCTATAACTCTTGTGACACTGTGCCTGACCAACAGCTAACCTTTTTATATGAAAATGGAGGTTTTATATTTCAAGTCCCACCTTCAATGTGACAATTCCCTTGACCTATTAATTGAAAACTGACATCCACAATTCTTGGGAATGGAGATGGTTTAGATGACATACCTTTAACTTGAAAGAATAAAAGAAGCTACCTCCATATAAAAACTGTTTGCGCTATGGAAACTCATGAAACATACAGCATACAACTCATGGAAAGAAAGCTTAACTTTGATACATTTCTACTTTTTAGATCAGGAGACAGCTTCACTTTGATTAATTTCAACTTAGATCAAGAAAAAGCTTCACTATTGTCGTGTCTGGACTATCATTAAATGTGAAAACTGTTATTTTATCAAATCATTTGTATGTGTGTAATTATAATTATGTGATTAAACTAATCATGTAAACTTTAATTAACTAGGAAGTCGGGGCACCACGGAAAAATGTTTATAGAGTCTCTATTTCCAGAATCGACTCTTTAGATACTTTCGTATCTTATCAAAACAGTCGCTTATTAATTAATTATTATTACCTCATAATTTCTTATTACTGAACATCGCAAACCGTTGGATATCTGCATGAACCCTAGCCTAAATGATGAATCAGCAATTTATAAATTGGCTTAATTATTTATTTACTAACTAACTAAATAATCACAGAAATACATAACAAACAAACAGTAGATATTTAGGTTACTACATGATACAAAGAAAAAGTCCCTAGCGGACAAAGCCGATATGACGGCTTGGTAGACAATGGAATTGGGTGGGGACTGAGAAAGAGCGGGAAAGACAAAATGGATTCAATACACACAGTTGATAATTATATTAATTTAAATGCTAATCCTTTGCACATGAACGGCCGCTCATTCGAGAATAATTGCAATGTATATATTTACTCCCGTATGACGTTGTTGTCTTCTGTGTTGGAATCGCCGGTCCGTCTGCTGGAGAGTCAGTTCATCAGAGAGTCTCTGGTTAACTTCCCCAGAAGTCACAATGTCCTTTGTGGTTGGAGCTTTCTCAACGGCTCTGGAAAGTGTCTGTTATAATGGATACGTCAGGTCTACAGATAGTAGTTGCATAGAATAGATGCTTCCAGCTGCAGACTAGTAATTATACGTCTAGAATCTGCTCTTATTCTATAGGGATTGATAGTCTCAGAGTTTAACCATTTCCAGCCATTTAGCTAAAACTACACGCTGTTTAGTCTAATGGTCTATAGAATTGGAGACATTCCAACATGGGGACTCCGTCCCTGTGTTCTCTGACTTAATGTACATTTTGTAGGAAGTGGGTTTTATACTCTGTGGAAGAAGGGGCGGTTCTATGATGCCTGGTGTTATGTCTGGCCTCACGGGGGTGTGGCCACTGACTAGTTCAACTTTATATGCAAATCAATAATTTCATTTAGAAGGTTAACATCACATTACATCTTTCCACAAAGAGTTTAATGTTCAATCACATACGTTTCACAATATTTAGATGTAAACCTGACAGCTGGGAATTGTACACTTTAAGAGATACAGTTATGTGTGTTTCCTGTCCTTCATGAGATCACCAAATGAAATACACTGGACATGACTGTCCCTTAAGTGTCCACGGACCATTAGCACATTCTCAAAAATATAAATATTGTTTAATTATTCAAACTTTTGATGTCCAAGAGTCTCTCTGTGTTCCACAGTTTTCATTCCAAACTCGAACACTACAGAGCATAGAGGCAGCGTATTTTATGACCGACCATAAAACAGCCTACTTCCCACTGTCCTCCTCTACGAGAGAGAGAGCATGTTGTAGTGTCCCCACTGTAACCTGATCCTTCAGATCATCACAGGAGAGTCATGACATTCCCCCTCTACGAGAGAGAGCACACTGTAGAGCGGACCCACTGTAACCTGATCCTTCAGATCATCACAGGAGAGTCATGACATTCCCCCTCTACGAGAGAGAGCACACTGTAGAGCGGACCCACTGTAACCTGATCCTTCAGATCATCACAGGAGAGTCATGACATTCCCCCTCTAGGAGAGAGAGCACGTTGTAGAGAGGACCCACTGTAACCTGATCCTTCAGATCATCACAGGAGAGTCATGACATTCCCCCTCTACGAGAGAGAGCACACTGTAGAGCGGACCCACTGTAACCTGATCCTTCAGATCATCACAGGAGAGTCATGACATTCCCCCTCTACGAGAGAGAGAGCACACTGTAGAGCGGACCCACTGTAACCTGATCCTTCAGATCATCACAGGAGAGTCATGACATTCCCCCTCTACGAGAGAGAGCACGTTGTAGAGAGGACCCACTGGGACCTGATCCTTCAGATCATCACAGGAGAGTCATGACACTACGATTAATGTCTACTTCTTAGATCAGGAGTAATGTCCTTTGAGGGTGATTCAAAAGTAATAATCGAGTAATTATACAAATACTGTGGATTTACGTTAGTGGCTGATTAACAAGCATCAGTATGATGCCATCAGTATTTATCCATCAATGTTTATGAATCACACTCGGAAAGTATTCAGACCCCTTGACTTTTTACATTCTAGGATAAAGTTATCTATTTCCTGTAAATCAGAAAAACTTTGACAAAGCAGCCATTTTTCATTACCAGTGAAATGATAATGAGTCAAAAGTTGAAGAAAAAATATGGGAAAAACCGCTTGTAGCCTCGTTGCAATAATTTATCAACCAGCGTTTCCACAGCAAAGTTCGTTTATCAGGATTTTACGATATTGGAAAGACCCTCACAATATCTTCCCAAAGTATCTTTGCTATTTCTCTCTTTTTTAACAGTTCAAACAAGAAGACCACAACACACCAAAATATCCTTCCAGAGTATATATCTTCCCCTCTCTCTTCTTCAAGCACAAACAAGATGTATAATTCATTTTCCCCTTCTTTCATCGAGCCTGAAGCCCCCAAAGGACAACAAAGAGTAAATCAAAGAGAAAGGGGCCAGAAAAAGAGATAACTCAAACGTCTCTAACTTTGTCTCAAGACTCAATAAAAAAAACACTCACTACCACAATGCTGAATGTCGCAAACATCAAGAAATTCCTCATCTTTCAAAATGCTGTGGCTTAGCCATTTCAGACAGTATCTGCTTGACCATGTCTGTCACGCCCTGGCCTTAGTATTCTTTGTTTTCTTTATTATTTTAGTTAGGTCAGGGTGTGACATGGGAAGTTTGTGTGTTTTGTCTAGTTTAGGGTGTGTGTATTGTTTAGGGGGTGTTGTATAGTGTATGGGGTTGTGTTCAGGAGAGAGTTCTAGGAAAGTCTATGGTTGCCTGGTTTGGTTCTCAATCAGAGACAGATGTCATTAATTGTCTCTGATTGGGAGCCATATTTAAGGCAGCCATAGGCTTTAGGTGATTGTGGGAGATTGTCTATGTTGAACGTAAGTAGCTTGTGTGTGCACTTTCGTTTGTAGCTTCACGGTTGTTTGTTGTTTTGTATAGTTTGTATAAGTGTTTCGTTACGTGTTCATCTTCGTCGTAAAATAAAAGAAGATGTATTCATATCACGCTGCGCCTTGGTCCATTCATTCACCTCAAGACGACTGTGACAGAATCTCCCAACACACATGGATCAAGCAGCGTGAGCGGAACCAACAACAGCGGCAAAGTAACCAGGACTCGTGGACATGGGAGGATGTATTGGACGGCAAGGGTTGCTACACATGGGAGGAGATCCGAGCTGGAAGAGATCGCCTTCCATGGGAACAGCTGGAGGCGATTAGGAGAGCAGAGGCAACCGGAGAGAGGAACCGAAGTTATGAGGGTACGCGACTAGCAAGGAAGCCTGTGAGTAAACCCCAAAAATTTCCTGGGGGGGGGCTAAGAGGTAGTGGGCCGAGGGCAGGTAGGAGACCTGCGCCCACTTCCCAGGCTAACCGTGGAGAGCGGGAGTACGGGCAGACACCGTGTTACGCAGTAGAGCGCACGGTGTCAACTGTACGTGTGCATAGCCCGGTGTGGGTTATTCCACCTCCCCGCACTGGCAGGGCTAGATTGAGTATTGAGCCGGATGTCATGAAGCCGGCCCTACATATCTGGCCACCAGTGCGTCTCCTCGGGCCGGTTTACATGGCACCAGCCTTACGCATGGTGTCCCCGGTTCGCCTACATAGCCCGGTGCGGGTTATTCCACCTCCCCGCACTGGTCGGGCGATGGGGAGCATTCAACCAGGTAAGGTTGGGCAGGCTCAATACTCAAGGGAGCCAGTACGCCTGCACTGTCCGGTATTTCCGGTGCCACCTCCCCGCTCCAGGCCAGTACCACCAGTGCCTACACCACGCACCAGGCTTCCAGTGCGTCTCCAGAGCCCTGTTCCTCCTCCACGCACTCTCCCTATGGTGCGTGTCTCCAGTCCAGTACCACCAGTTCCGGCACCACGCACTAAGCCTCCTGTGCGTCTCCAGAGCCCTGTACGCACTGTTCCTTCTCCCCGTACTCGCCCTAATGTGCGTGCCCTCAGCCCGGTACCACCAGTGCCGGTACCACGCACCAGGCCTATAGTACGCCTTGAGAGTCCAGTGTGCCCTGTTGTTGTTCCCCGCACTAGCCTGAAGGTGCATGTCCTTAGCCCGGTACCTCCAGTTCCGGCACCACGCACCAGGCCTACAGTGCGTCTCAGCCGGCCTGAACTGCCCCTCTGCCCTACGCCGTCTGAACTGTCCGTCTGCCAAGTGCCGCATGAGCTGCCCGTCTGTATTGAGCCTTCAAAGCCGCCCGTCTGCCATGAGCCTGCAAAGCCGCCCGTCTGCCATGAGCCTACAGAGCCGTCCGCCAGACAGGAGCCGCTAGAGCCGTCCGCCAGACAGGAGCCGCTAGAGCCTTCCGCTAGACAGGAGCCGCTAGAGCCTTCCGCCAGACCGGATCAGCCAGAGCCTTCCGCCAGACCGGATCAGCCAGAGCCTTCCGCCAGACCGGATCAGCCAGAGCCTTCCGCCAGACCGGATCAGCCAGAGCCTTCCGCGAGCCATGACCAGCCAGAGCCGTCAGCGAGCCATGACCAGCCAGAGCCGTCAGCGAGCCATGACCAGCCAGAGCCGTCAGCGAGCCATGACCAGCCAGAGCCGTCAGCGAGCCATGACCAGCCAGAGCCGTCAGCGAGCCATGACCAGCTAGAGCCGTCATCCAGCCATGACCAGCCAGAGCCGTCATCCAGCCATGACCAGCCAGAGCCGTCATCCAGCCATGACCAGCCAGAGCCGTCATCCAGCCATGACCAGCCAGAGCCGTCATCCAGCCATGACCAGCCAGAGCCGTCATCCAGCCAGGATCCGCCAGAGCCAGCCAGCCAGGATCCGCCAGAGCCAGCCAGCCAGGATCCGCCAGAGCCAGCCAGCCAGGATCCGCCAGAGCCAGCCAGCCAGGATCCGCCAGCCAGCCAGGGTCAGCCAGCCAGTCCGGTGTTGTCCCTCAGTTCGGAGCTGCCGTCCCTCAGTCCGGAGCTGCCCCTTATCCTGGTGCTGCCCCTTATCCTGGTGCTGCCCCTTATCCTGGTGCTGCCCCTTATCCTGGTGCTGCCCCTTAGTCTGGTGCTGCCCCTTAGTCTGGTGCTGCCCCTTAGTCCGGTGCTGCCCCTTAGTCCGGTGCTGCCACTTAGTCCGGTGCTGCCCCTTAATCCAGTGGGGTTAATTTGGAGGGTGGCCATTTGGAGGAGGATACGAAAGCGGGTAGTGACTATGGTGGGGTGGGGACCACGACCAGCGCCAGAGCCGCCACCGTGGACAGACGCCCACCCAGACCCTCCCCTAGACTTTATGCTGGTGCGTCCGGAGTTCGCACCTTGAGGGGGGGGGTTATGTCACGCCCTGGCCTTAGTATTCTTTGTTTTCTTTATTATTTTAGTTAAGTCAGGGTGTGACATGGGAAGTTTGTGTGTTTTGTCTAGTTTAGGGTGTGTATTGTTTAGGGGGTGTTGTATAGTGTTGGGGTTGTGTTCAGGAGAGAGTTCTAGGAAAGTCTATGGTTGCCTGGTTTGGTTCTCAATCAGAGACAGATGTCATTAATTGTCTCTGATTGGGAGCCATATTTAAGGCAGCCATAGGCTTTAGGTGATTGTGGGAGATTGTCTATGTTGAACGTAAGTAGCTTGTGTGTGCACTTTCGTTTGTAGCTTCACGGTTGTTTGTTGTTTTGTATAGTTTGTATAAGTGTTTCGTTACGTGTTCATCTTCGTCGTAAAATAAAAGAAGATGTATTCATATCACGCTGCGCCTTGGTCCATTCATTCACCTCAAGACGACCGTGACAATGTCTGCCCTGAATGAGACAGATGTATTCTGCCCTATCAAGCAAAAAGGCAGTAACTCCTCATTTGGTAGAAAATGAGTTAATGTCATTTTTGCTCCATTAAATACATGCTTAATCAGGTGGACAAGTGTCCTGCCTCTATTGTATTGTGTTTTGGTGAAAATGGGGGTCATGTTAGCAGTAACTGCATAAAGTTACTGTGAAACCAAGATAAATAAAAGCCCTTTTTCCTCAGTTCCACACTATGAGCAGTTACTGGCTTTTTGCTTGGTAGGGCAGTATACTTGGCTCTAAAACCCGACTGGAATTGAGATAAAACTGAGTTATTATAAAGATTTTTTCAACCCAGCCAATACAGCCTACTACATATGACCCAGCCAATACAGCCTACTACATATTACCCAGCCAATACAGTCTACTGTGATGACCTAGCCAATACAGTCTACTACATATGACCCAGCCAATACAGTCTACTACATATTACCCAGCCAATACACCCTACTACATATGACCCAGCCAATACAGTCTACTACATATGACCCAGCCAATACAGCCTACTACATATTACCCAACCAATACAGCCTACTACAGATGACCCAGCCAATACAGTCTACTACATATGACCCAGCCAATACAGTCTACTACAGATGACCCAGCCAATACAGTCTACTACATATGACCCAGCCAATACAACCTACTACAGATGACCCAGCCAATACAACCTACTACATATTACCCAGCCAATACAGCCTACTACATATGACCCAGCCAATACAGTCTACTACATATGACCCAGCCAATACAGTCTACTACAGATGACCCAGCCAATACAGTCTACTACATATGACCCAGCCAATACAACCTACTACAGATGACCCAGCCAATACAACCTACTACATATTACCCAGCCTATACAGCCTACTACATATGACTCAGCCAATACAGTCTACTGTGATGACCCAGCCAATACACCCTACTACATATGACCCAGCCAATACAGTCTACTACAGATGACCTAGCCAATACAGTCTACTACATATGACCCAGCCAATACAGTCTACTACAGATGACCTAGCCAATACAGTCTACTACATATGACCCAGCCAATACACCCTACTACATATGACCCAGCCAATACAGTCTACTACAGATGACCTAGCCAATACAGTCTACTACATATGACCCAGCCAATACAGCCTACTACATATGACCCAGCCAATACAGTCTACTACATATGACCCAGCCAATACAGCCTACTACATATTACCCAACCAATACAGCCTACTACAGATGACCCAGCCAATACAGTCTACTACATATGACCCAGCCAATACAGTCTACTACAGATGACCCAGCCAATACAGTCTACTACATATGACCCAGCCAATACAACCTACTACAGATGACCCAGCCAATACAACCTACTACATATTACCCAGCCTATACAGCCTACTACATATGACTCAGCCAATACAGTCTACTGTGATGACCCAGCCAATACACCCTACTACATATGACCCAGCCAATACAGTCTACTACAGATGACCTAGCCAATACAGTCTACTACATATGACCCAGCCAATACAGTCTACTACAGATGACCTAGCCAATACAGTCTACTACATATGACCCAGCCAATACACCCTACTACATATGACCCAGCCAATACAGTCTACTACAGATGACCTAGCCAATACAGTCTACTACATATGACCCAGCCAATACAGTCTACTACATATTACCCAGCCAATACACCCTACTACATATGACCCAGCCAATACACCCTACTACATATGACCCAGCCTATACAGCCTACTACATATGACCCAGCCAATACAGTCTACTACATATGACCCAGCCAATACAGTCTACTACATATTACCCAGCCAATACAACCTACTACATATGACCCAGCCAATACAACCTACTACATATGACCCAGCCAATACAGCCTACTACATATGACCCAGCCAATACAGTCTACTACATATGACCCAGCCAATACAACCTACTACATATGACCCAGCCAATACAGTCTACTACATATGACCCAGCCAATACAGCCTACTACATATGACCCAGCCAATACAGTCTACTACATATGACCCAGCCAATACAACCTACTACATATGACCCAGCCAATACAGTCTACTACATATGACCCAGCCAATACAGCCAACTACATATGACCCAGCCAATACAGCCTACTACATATGACCCAGCCTACTACATATGACCCAGCCAATACAGCCTACTACATATTACCCAGCCTACTACATATGACCCAGCCAATACAGCCTACTACATATGACCCAGCCTACTACATATGACCCAGCCAATACAGCCTACTACATATGACCCAGCCAATACAGCCTACTACATATGACCCAGCCAATACAGTCTACTACATATGACCCAGCCAATACAACCTACTACATATGCCCCAGCCAATACAGTCTACTACATATTACCCAGCCAATACACCCTACTACATATGACCCAGCCAATACACCCTACTACATATGACCCAGCCTATACAGCCTACTACATATGACCCAGCCAATACAGTCTACTACATATGACCCAGCCAATACAGTCTACTACATATTACCCAGCCAATACAACCTACTACATATGACCCAGCCAATACAACCTACTACATATGACCCAGCCAATACAGCCTACTACATATGACCCAGCCAATACAGTCTACTACATATGACCCAGCCAATACAGCCTACTACATATGACCCAGCCAATACAGTCTACTACATATGACCCAGCCAATACAGCCTACTACATATGACCCAGCCAATACAGCCTACTACATATGACCCAGCCTACTACATATGACCCAGCCAATACAGCCTACTACATATTACCCAGCCTACTACATATGACCCAGCCAATACAGCCTACTACATATGACCCAGCCTACTACATATGACCCAGCCAATACAGCCTACTACATATGACCCAGCCAATACAGCCTACTACATATGACCCAGCCAATACAGTCTACTACATATGACCCAGCCAATACAGCCTACTACATATGACCCAGCCAATACAGCCTACTACATATGACCCAGCCAATACAGCCTACTACATATGACCCAGCCAATACAACCTACTACATATGACCCAGCCAATACAGCCTACTACATATGACCCAGCCAATACAGTCTACTACATATGACCCAGCCAATACAGCCTACTACATATGACCCAGCCAATACAACCTACTACAGATGACCCAGCCAATACAGTCTACTACATATTACCCAGCCAATACAGCCTACTACATATGACCCAGCCTACTACATATGACCCAGCCTACTACATATGACCCAGCCAATACAACCTACTACAGATGACCCAGCCAATACAACCTACTACAGATGACCCAGCCAATACAGCCTACTACAGATGACCCAGCCAATACAGCCTACTACAGATGACCCAGCCAATACAGCCTACTACAGATGACCCAGCCAATACAGTCTACTACATATGACCCAGCCAATACAGCCTACTACATATTACCCAGCCAATACAGCCTACTAAATATGACCCAGCCTACTACAGATGACCCAGCCAATACAACCTACTACATATGACCCAGCCTACTACAGATGACCCAGCCAATACAACCTACTACATATGACCCAGCCAATACAGTCTACTACATATGACCCAGCCAATACAGTCAACTACATATGACCCAGCCAATACAGCCTACTACATATTACCCAGCCAATACAACCTACTACATATGACCCAGCCAATATAACCTACTACATATGACCCAGCCTACTACAGATGACCCAGCCAATACAACCTACTACATATTACCCAGCCAATACAGCCTACTACATATGACCCATTCAATACACCCTTCTACAGATGACCCAGCCAATACAGTCTACTACATATGACCCAGCCAATACAGCCAACTACATATTACCCAGCCAATACAACCTACTACATATGACCCAGCCAATACAGCCTACTACATATTACCCAGCCAATACAGTCTACTACATATGACCCAGCCAATACAGTCTACTACATATGACCCAGCCAATACAGCCTACTACATATGACCCAGCCAATACAACCTACTACATATGACCCAGCCAATACACCCTACTACAGATGACCCAGCCAATACAGCCTACTACATATGACCCAGCCAATACACCCTACTACAGATGACCCAGCCAATACAGCCTACTACATATGACCCAGCCAATACAGTCTACTAAATATGACCCAGCCAATACAGCCTACTACATATGACCCAGCCAATACAGCCTACTAAATATGACCCAGCCAATACAGCCTACTAAATATGACCCAGCCAATACAACCTACTACATATGACCCAGCCAATACACCCCACTACAGATGACCCAGCCAATACAGTCTACTACATATTACCCAGCCAATACAACCTACTACAGATGACCCAGCCTATACAGCCTACTACATATTACCCAGCCAATACAGTCTACTACATATGACCCAGCCAATACAACCTACTACATATGACCCAGCCAATACAGTCTACTACATATGACCCAGCCAATACACCCTACTACATATGACCCAGCCAATACAGCCTACTACATATTACCCAGCCAATACAGTCTACTACAGATGACCCAGCCAATACACCCTACTACATATGACCCAGCCAATACAGCCTACTACATATTACCCAGCCAATACAGCCTACTACATATGACCCAGCCAATACAACCTACTACATATGACCCAGCCAATACAACCTACTACATATGACCCAGCCAATACAGCCTACTACATATTACCCAGCCAATGAGCAGTCTACTACATATGACCCAGCCAATACAGCCTACTACATATGACCCAGCCAATGAGCAGTCTACTACATATGACCCAGCCAATACAGCCTACTACATATGACCCAGCCAATACAGTCTACTACATATGACCCAGCCAATACAGTCTACTACATATGACCCAGACAATGAGCAGTCTACTACATATGACCCAGCCAATACAGCCTACTACATATGACCCAGCCAATACAGTCTACTACAGATGACCCAGCCTATACAGCCTACTACATATTACCCAGCCAATACAGTCTACTACAGATGACCCAGCCAATACAACCTACTACATATGACCCAGCCAATACAGTCTACTACATATGACCCAGCCAATACAGTCAACTACATATGACCCAGCCAATACAGCCTACTACATATTACCCAGCCAATACAACCTACTACATATGACCCAGCCAATATAACCTACTACATATGACCCAGCCAATACAACCTACTACATATTACCCAGCCAATACAGCCTACTACATATGACCCATTCAATACACCCTTCTACAGATGACCCAGCCAATACAGTCTACTACATATGACCCAGCCAATACAGCCAACTACATATTACCCAGCCAATACAACCTACTACATATGACCCAGCCAATACAGCCTACTACATATTACCCAGCCAATACAGTCTACTACATATGACCCAGCCAATACAGTCTACTACATATGACCCAGCCAATACAGCCTACTACATATGACCCAGCCAATACAACCTACTACATATGACCCAGCCAATACACCCTACTACAGATGACCCAGCCAATACAGCCTACTACATATGACCCAGCCAATACACCCTACTACAGATGACCCAGCCAATACAGCCTACTACATATGACCCAGCCAATACAGTCTACTAAATATGACCCAGCCAATACAGCCTACTACATATGACCCAGCCAATACAGCCTACTAAATATGACCCAGCCAATACAGCCTACTAAATATGACCCAGCCAATACAACCTACTACATATGACCCAGCCAATGAGCAGTCTACTACATATGACCCAGCCAATACAGCCTACTACATATGACCCAGCCAATACAGTCTACTACATATGACCCAGCCAATACAGTCTACTACATATGACCCAGACAATGAGCAGTCTACTACATATGACCCAGCCAATACAGCCTACTACATATGACCCAGCCAATACAGTCTACTACAGATGACCCAGCCTATACAGCCTACTACATATTACCCAGCCAATACAGTCTACTACAGATGACCCAGCCAATACAACCTACTACATATGACCCAGCCAATACAGTCTACTACATATGACCCAGCCAATACAGTCAACTACATATGACCCAGCCAATACAGCCTACTACATATTACCCAGCCAATACAACCTACTACATATGACCCAGCCAATATAACCTACTACATATGACCCAGCCAATACAACCTACTACATATTACCCAGCCAATACAGCCTACTACATATGACCCATTCAATACACCCTTCTACAGATGACCCAGCCAATACAGTCTACTACATATGACCCAGCCAATACAGCCAACTACATATTACCCAGCCAATACAACCTACTACATATGACCCAGCCAATACAGCCTACTACATATTACCCAGCCAATACAGTCTACTACATATGACCCAGCCAATACAGTCTACTACATATGACCCAGCCAATACAGCCTACTACATATGACCCAGCCAATACAACCTACTACATATGACCCAGCCAATACACCCTACTACAGATGACCCAGCCAATACAGCCTACTACATATGACCCAGCCAATACACCCTACTACAGATGACCCAGCCAATACAGCCTACTACATATGACCCAGCCAATACAGTCTACTAAATATGACCCAGCCAATACAGCCTACTACATATGACCCAGCCAATACAGCCTACTAAATATGACCCAGCCAATACAGCCTACTAAATATGACCCAGCCAATACAACCTACTACATATGACCCAGCCAATACACCCTACTACAGATGACCCAGCCAATACAGTCTACTACATATTACCCAGCCAATACAACCTACTACAGATGACCCAGCCTATACAGCCTACTACATATTACCCAGCCAATACAGTCTACTACATATGACCCAGCCAATACAACCTACTACATATGACCCAGCCAATACAGTCTACTACATATGACCCAGCCAATACACCCTACTACATATGACCCAGCCAATACAGCCTACTACATATTACCCAGCCAATACAGTCTACTACAGATGACCCAGCCAATACACCCTACTACATATGACCCAGCCAATACAGCCTACTACATATTACCCAGCCAATACAGCCTACTACATATGACCCAGCCAATACAACCTACTACATATGACCCAGCCAATACAACCTACTACATATGACCCAGCCAATACAGCCTACTACATATTACCCAGCCAATGAGCAGTCTACTACATATGACCCAGCCAATACAGCCTACTACATATGACCCAGCCAATGAGCAGTCTACTACATATGACCCAGCCAATACAGCCTACTACATATGACCCAGCCAATACAGTCTACTACATATGACCCAGCCAATACAGTCTACTACATATGACCCAGACAATGAGCAGTCTACTACATATGACCCAGCCAATACAGCCTACTACATATGACCCAGCCAATACAGTCTACTACAGATGACCCAGCCTATACAGCCTACTACATATTACCCAGCCAATACAGTCTACTACATATGACCCAGCCAATACAGTCTACTACATATGACCCAGCCAATGAGCAGTCTACTACATATGACCCAGCCAATACAAACTACTACATATGACCCAGCCAATACAACCTACTACAGATGACCCAGCCAATACAACCTACTACATATGACCCAGCCAATACAACCTACTACATATGACCCAGCCAATACAGCCTACTACATATGACCCAGCCAATACAGTCTACTACATATGACCCAGCCAATACAACCTACTACATATGACCCAGCCAATACAGTCTACTACATATGACCCAGCCAATACAGCCTACTACATATGACCCAGCCAATACAGTCTACTACATATGACCCAGCCAATACAACCTACTACATATGACCCAGCCAATACAGTCTACTACATATGACCCAGCCAATACAGCCAACTACATATGACCCAGCCAATACAGCCTACTACATATGACCCAGCCTACTACATATGACCCAGCCAATACAGCCTACTACATATTACCCAGCCTACTACATATGACCCAGCCAATACAGCCTACTACATATGACCCAGCCTACTACATATGACCCAGCCAATACAGCCTACTACATATGACCCAGCCAATACAGCCTACTACATATGACCCAGCCAATACAGTCTACTACATATGACCCAGCCAATACAACCTACTACATATGCCCCAGCCAATACAGTCTACTACATATTACCCAGCCAATACACCCTACTACATATGACCCAGCCAATACACCCTACTACATATGACCCAGCCTATACAGCCTACTACATATGACCCAGCCAATACAGTCTACTACATATGACCCAGCCAATACAGTCTACTACATATTACCCAGCCAATACAACCTACTACATATGACCCAGCCAATACAACCTACTACATATGACCCAGCCAATACAGCCTACTACATATGACCCAGCCAATACAGTCTACTACATATGACCCAGCCAATACAGCCTACTACATATGACCCAGCCAATACAGTCTACTACATATGACCCAGCCAATACAGCCTACTACATATGACCCAGCCAATACAGCCTACTACATATGACCCAGCCTACTACATATGACCCAGCCAATACAGCCTACTACATATTACCCAGCCTACTACATATGACCCAGCCAATACAGCCTACTACATATGACCCAGCCTACTACATATGACCCAGCCAATACAGCCTACTACATATGACCCAGCCAATACAGCCTACTACATATGACCCAGCCAATACAGTCTACTACATATGACCCAGCCAATACAGCCTACTACATATGACCCAGCCAATACAGCCTACTACATATGACCCAGCCAATACAGCCTACTACATATGACCCAGCCAATACAACCTACTACATATGACCCAGCCAATACAGCCTACTACATATGACCCAGCCAATACAGTCTACTACATATGACCCAGCCAATACAGCCTACTACATATGACCCAGCCAATACAACCTACTACAGATGACCCAGCCAATACAGTCTACTACATATTACCCAGCCAATACAGCCTACTACATATGACCCAGCCTACTACATATGACCCAGCCTACTACATATGACCCAGCCAATACAACCTACTACAGATGACCCAGCCAATACAACCTACTACAGATGACCCAGCCAATACAGCCTACTACAGATGACCCAGCCAATACAGCCTACTACAGATGACCCAGCCAATACAGCCTACTACAGATGACCCAGCCAATACAGTCTACTACATATGACCCAGCCAATACAGCCTACTACATATTACCCAGCCAATACAGCCTACTAAATATGACCCAGCCTACTACAGATGACCCAGCCAATACAACCTACTACATATGACCCAGCCTACTACAGATGACCCAGCCAATACAACCTACTACATATGACCCAGCCAATACAGTCTACTACATATGACCCAGCCAATACAGTCAACTACATATGACCCAGCCAATACAGCCTACTACATATTACCCAGCCAATACAACCTACTACATATGACCCAGCCAATATAACCTACTACATATGACCCAGCCTACTACAGATGACCCAGCCAATACAACCTACTACATATTACCCAGCCAATACAGCCTACTACATATGACCCATTCAATACACCCTTCTACAGATGACCCAGCCAATACAGTCTACTACATATGACCCAGCCAATACAGCCAACTACATATTACCCAGCCAATACAACCTACTACATATGACCCAGCCAATACAGCCTACTACATATTACCCAGCCAATACAGTCTACTACATATGACCCAGCCAATACAGTCTACTACATATGACCCAGCCAATACAGCCTACTACATATGACCCAGCCAATACAACCTACTACATATGACCCAGCCAATACACCCTACTACAGATGACCCAGCCAATACAGCCTACTACATATGACCCAGCCAATACACCCTACTACAGATGACCCAGCCAATACAGCCTACTACATATGACCCAGCCAATACAGTCTACTAAATATGACCCAGCCAATACAGCCTACTACATATGACCCAGCCAATACAGCCTACTAAATATGACCCAGCCAATACAGCCTACTAAATATGACCCAGCCAATACAACCTACTACATATGACCCAGCCAATACACCCTACTACAGATGACCCAGCCAATACAGTCTACTACATATTACCCAGCCAATACAACCTACTACAGATGACCCAGCCTATACAGCCTACTACATATTACCCAGCCAATACAGTCTACTACATATGACCCAGCCAATACAACCTACTACATATGACCCAGCCAATACAGTCTACTACATATGACCCAGCCAATACACCCTACTACATATGACCCAGCCAATACAGCCTACTACATATTACCCAGCCAATACAGTCTACTACAGATGACCCAGCCAATACACCCTACTACATATGACCCAGCCAATACAGCCTACTACATATTACCCAGCCAATACAGCCTACTACATATGACCCAGCCAATACAACCTACTACATATGACCCAGCCAATACAACCTACTACATATGACCCAGCCAATACAGCCTACTACATATTACCCAGCCAATGAGCAGTCTACTACATATGACCCAGCCAATACAGCCTACTACATATGACCCAGCCAATGAGCAGTCTACTACATATGACCCAGCCAATACAGCCTACTACATATGACCCAGCCAATACAGTCTACTACATATGACCCAGCCAATACAGTCTACTACATATGACCCAGACAATGAGCAGTCTACTACATATGACCCAGCCAATACAGCCTACTACATATGACCCAGCCAATACAGTCTACTACAGATGACCCAGCCTATACAGCCTACTACATATTACCCAGCCAATACAGTCTACTACATATGACCCAGCCAATACAGTCTACTACATATGACCCAGCCAATGAGCAGTCTACTACATATGACCCAGCCAATACAAACTACTACATATGACCCAGCCAATACAACCTACTACAGATGACCCAGCCAATACAGCCTACTACATATGACCCAGCCAATACAAACTACTACATATTACCCAGCCAATACAACCTACTACATATGACCCAGCCAATACACCCTACTACATATGACCCAGCCAATACAGCCTACTACATATGACCCAGCCAATACAGCCTACTACATATTACCCAGCCAATACAACCTACTACATATGACCCAGCCAATACAGTCTACTACATATGACCCAGCCAATACAGCCTACTACATATGACCCAGCCAATACAGTCTACTACATATGACCCAGCCAATACAACCTACTACATATGACCCAGCCAATACAGTCTACTACATATGACCCAGCCAATACAGCCTACTACATATGACCCAGCCAATACAACCTACTACATATGACCCAGCCAATACAGCCTACTACATATGACCCAGCCAATACAGTCTACTACATATTACCCAGCCAATACAGTCTACTACATATTACCCAACCAATACAACCTACTACATATGACCCAGCCAATACAGTCTACTACATATGACCCAGCCAATACAACCTACTACATATGACCCAGCCAATACACCCTACTACATATTACCCAGCCAATACACCCTACTACATATGACCCAGCCAATACAGTCTACTACATATGACCCAGCCAATACAGTCTACTACAGATGACCCAGCCAATACAGCCTACTACATATGACCCAGCCAATACAGCCTACTACATATTACCCAGCCAATACAGTCTACTACATATGACCCAGCCAATACAGTCTACTACATATGACCCAGCCAATACAACCTACTACATATGACCCAGCCAATACAGTCTACTACATATGACCCAGCCAATACAACCTACTACATATGACCCAGCCAATACAGCCTACTACATATGACCCAGCCAATACACCCTACTACATATGACCCAGCCAATACAACCTACTACATATGACCCAGCCAATACAAACTACTACATATGACCCAGCCAATACAAACTACTACATATGACCCAGCCAATACAACCTACTACAGATGACCCAGCCAATACAAACTACTACATATGACCCAGCCAATACAAACTACTACATATGACCCAGCCAATACAACCTACTACAGATGACCCAGCCAATACAAACTACTACATATGACCCAGCCAATACAGCCTACTACATATGACCCAGCCAATACAGCCTACTACATATTACCCAGCCAATACAGTCTACTACATATGACCCAGCCAATACAGCCTACTACATATGACCCAGCCAATGAGCAGTCTACTACATATGACCCAGCCAATACAGCCTACTACATATGACCCAGCCAATACAGTCTACTACATATGACCCAGCCAATACAGTCTACTACATATGACCCAGCCAATGAGCAGTCTACTACATATGACCCAGCCAATACAGCCTACTACATATGACCCAGCCAATACAACCTACTACAGATGACCCAGCCAATACAGTCTACTACAGATGACCCAGCCAATACAGTCTACTACATATGACCCAGCCAATACAGTCTACTACATATGACCCAGCCCATACAGTCTACTACATATGACCCAGCCAATACAGTCTACTACATATGACCCAGCCAATACAACTTACTACATATCCTGCCTCTATTGTATTGTGCTTTGGAGAAAATCAGGGTCATGTTAGCAGTAACTGCATAACTGTGAAACCAAGGTTTTCTACACAATAAATCCCTTTTCTCAGTTCCACACTATGACCAGTTACTGGCTTGCTGCTTGATAGGGCAGTATTGTGTAGGTGCATGCTGAGAATAGGGGATCAACATGGTGGAGTTTGTGTGGCTATAAAAGGGTTCCTCCTCCCTTAAGCCTCCCAGCCAATAGAGGCCTTGGGATAGAATTAGTCATAGACACTGTAGTGGATGGTGGAAGTGAGTATCACCCTAGCAGAGAGGTCGGCTCACCTCATGCCAAATACTACCCTAGCCATAACAGACTTACGTAAGGGTTGTTACATGCGTATGGGTCGTTCTACAAAATGAGTCCCTTTTGAGTAGTGTAACTTGGTGATGAAGAGTTTAAAGAACAAAACAGTTATTCCCATCTCAAGAGGTAAAAACATTTCCAGCCTGTCTATCTATGGGTAATAGGATTGACATGTTATGCTTGACCCTCTTCCACCACAAAAACAGCAGAAAAATGGCCAAAAACAGTAGAACCTGTTTCACCATATTAAAACGAGAGTTTAGTTCAGGTAACAGGGTTGACCTTAAAATGAGGGACATCTGTTCTGCCTCTGGGAAGAATCAACTCATCCATGTTGGTGCTGGGTGATATCAGACCAGGTTATGGGGCAGCAGGTAGTCTAGTGGTTAGAGCATTGGGCCAGTAACCAAAAAGTTGTTGGATCGAATCCCCAAGCTGACAATGTAAAAATATGTCGTTCTTCCCCTGAACAAGGCAGTTAACCCACCGTTCTCCGTTAGGCCATCATTGCAAATAAGAATTTGTTCTTAACTGACTTGCCAGGTAAAAAAATATATATATATATATTTGGATGTGTACAGACTTTCTTAAAGTTGTATGGCCCCTCCTTTTTCTTTCTAATCTCTTGCTTCAGTACATTGATGCAGACACCAAGAAAATCTCAGAGCAAAGTTTGAGAAAACATACTAAAATATTAAAGCAGAAGATACTAGTCTGACTCTAATATATGAATGGTGAACCTTGAGACAGGTAGATGGTGAACCTTGTGACAGGTAGATAGATGTATGCTGTCGAACTATAATTTATTTTGGCATACACTTGCCTTGAAGTCTAATCCATCTCATTGAGCCATGAGATGTCAAACAGAAAATATTCATGCCTATGCAAGGTCCTATGTGTGTGTGTGTGTGTGTGTGTGTGTGTGTGTGTGTGTGTGTGTGTGTGTGTGTGTGTGTGTGTGTGTGTGTGTGTGTGTGTGTGTGTGTGTGTGTGTGTGTGTGTGTGTGTGTGTGTGTGTGTGTGTGTGTGTGTGTGTGTTACTGAAGTTCTTACCTCTCCCTGTTGAATTTGAGCGAGTGCAGGACGGCTGGGCGTCTCTGGCGAAGGTTCCACAGGTGCAGTGTGTCATCTGCACATGCTGTGACCAGAGCTCCCTGAAGGAGAGGTACAGAACACAGAGAGTCAGTACACCAGAACCCCCTGAAGGACAGCTACAGAACACAGACAGTCAGTACACCAGAGCTCCCTGAAGGAGAGGTACAGAACACAGACAGTCAGTACACCAGAACTCCCTGAAGGAGAGGTACAGAACACAGACAGTCAGTACACCAGAGCTCCCTGAAGGAGAGGTACAGAACACAGACAGTCAGTACACCAGAACTCCCTGAAGGAGAGGTACAGAACACAGACAGTCAGTACACCAGAGCTCCCTGAAGGAGAGGTACAGAACACAGACAGTCAGTACACCAGAACTCCCTGAAGGAGAGCTACAGAACACAGACAGTCAGTACACCAGAACTCCCTGAAGGACAGCTACAGAACACAGACAGTCAGTACACCAGAACTCCCTGAAGGAGAGCTACAGAACACAGACAGTCAGTACACCAGAGCTCCCTGAAGGACAGCTACAGAACACAGACAGTCAGTACACCAGAACTCCCTGAAGGAGAGGTACAGAACACAGACAGTCAGTACACCAGAACTCCCTGAAGGAGAGGTACAGAACACAGACAGTCAGTACACCAGAGCTCCCTGAAGGAGAGGTACAGAACACAGACAGTCAGTACACCAGAACTCCCTGAAGGAGAGCTACAGAACACAGACAGTCAGTACACCAGAACTCCCTGAAGGACAGCTACAGAACACAGACAGTCAGTACACCAGAACTCCCTGAAGGACAGCTACAGAACACAGACAGTCAGTACACCAGAACTCCCTGAAGGACAGCTACAGAACACAGACAGTCAGTACACCAGAACTCCCTGAAGGAGAGGTACAGAACACAGACAGTCAGTACACCAGAACTCCCTGAAGGACAGCTACAGAACACAGACAGTCAGTACACTAGGGCTCTCAAACCTTTTCCAGCAAGGGAGATACTTTAAAAAAATAAAAAATAAAAAATAAAATCAAATAGGCACATTCCTCTCCTCTCCCGTGCCTGGTGTGTGACTACGCTAAGGAACAGGGGAAGAGTTGCAGGGGAGAGGAGAAGTGTGTATAATAACTTGCAAATCGATTTCCTCCGAAGTTGAGAAAGAGAGGGAGAAAGTGGGAGAAAGAAAGGGAGGGAGTACGACGGAGTTTGGGGATGAAAGAGAGAGTTGAGAGAGTTGCACTGTATGTGGTGCATGTTAGTATATTCAGCGTGTATATGTTTGGAAGTGGGGAGGCAGGTAGCCTAGCAGTTCATCTTTGTGCCGACAAGTTGAAAAATCTATCGATGTGTCTTTGAGCAAGGCACTTAACCCTAATTGCGTATGTAAGTGTCTCTGCATTAGAACTTCTGCTAAATGTAAAACATGTAAATGCTGTTTGTGTTGACAGAGAGCAGACACCACCAGACGTATGTGTATCTGCAGACAGGAGCTGTACGTACAGAAACAGGGGAGAAATGAGGTCCCCAGGCACAGAGGTTGACAGTTATTACTTGGAAATGCAGAAGTAATGACACAGAGAATCAGTATGCATGAGTCCTATTGTCCACAGTCAAAAGTAGGGAAGGGGAAGGGAATTTAACCTTTATTTAACTAGGTAAATCAGTTAAGAACAAATTCCTATTTACAATGACGGTCTACCCCTGGGCCAAACCCGTACGACTTTATGCCAATTGTGCGCCGCCCCGATGGGACTCCCAATCACATCTGGTTGTGATACAGCCTGGAATCGAACCAGGGTCTGTAGTGATGCCTCTTGCACTGAGATGCAGTGCCTTAGACCGCTGCGCCACTCGGGAGCCCAAAGGGGGAAAGGGGGTACCAAGTCAGTTGTACAACTGAATGCCTTCAACCAAAATGCAGTTATGTAAAGTACTTAAGTAAAAATACTTTTAAGTACTACTTAAGTCGTTTTTATTTTTGACAACTTTTACTTTTACTTCCCTACATTACTGAACTAAACAATGTACTTTTTACTCCATACATTTAACCATGACACCCAAAAGTACTCATTACATTTCGAATGCTTAGCAGGACAGGAAAATGGTCCAATTCACACATTTCTCAAGAGAACATCCCTGGTCCTCCCTACTGCCTCTGATCTGGCAGACCACTTAACACAAATGCTTCGTTTGTAAATTATGTCTCAGTGTTGGAGTGTTCCCCTGGCAATCCGTAAATAAAAAAAAACATGCCGTCTGCTTTGCTAAATATAAGGAATGTGAAATGATTTATACTTTTACTTTTGATACTTAAGTATATTTTAGCAAATAAATTTACTTTTTGATACTTAAGTATTTTAAAAACCAAATACTTTTAGACATTTACTCAAGTAGTACTTTACTGGGTGACTTTCACTTTTCTACTAAGGTACAGTATCTTTACTTTTACTACAGTATGACAATTGGGGTACTTTTTCCACCACTGCCGAAATGTCTCTTCCACATTTAATTCAACCCCTCTGAATCAGGGGTGGGGGTGCAGCCTTAATAGACGTCCACATCATCTGCGCCCAGGGAGCAGTTGTTGTTGGGGGTTAACTGGCTTGGCAAGTGAAGAATGCCATTAGACTGAGAAAAGAGCCTTCTGGGACACCGTCGTTTCTCACTGGGGGAAAATGTACATGTTCTCACTGAAAGGATTGTAAATGAGGTGTCAGTTCGGCTCAGACCTCCAGCTGTAACTCAGACATGTCCCTATAGCCCTGTAGACGTTAGCTGTAACTCAGACATGTTTCCTATAGCCCTGCAGACGTTAGCTGTAACTCAGACATGCCCCTATAGCCCTGTAGACGTTAGCTGTAACTCAGACATGTCCCTATAGCCCTGTAGACTTTAGCTGTAACTCAGACATGTTCCTATAGCCCTGTAGACGTTAGCTGTAACTCAGACATGTCCCTATAGCCCTGTAGACGTTAGCTGTAACTCAGACATGTCCCTATAGCCCTGTAGACGTTAGCTGTAACTCAGACATGTCCCTATAGCCCTGTAGACGTTAGCTGTAACTCAGACATGTCCCTATAGCCCTGTAGACGTTAGCTGTAACTCAGACATGTTCCTATAGCCCTGCAGACGTTAGCTGTAACTCAGACATGTCCCTATAGCCCTGTAGACGTTAGCTGTAACTCAGACATGTTGATATAGCCCTGTATACGTTAGCTGTAACTCAGACATGTTCCTATAGCCCTGTAGACGTTAGCTGTAACTCAGACATGTTCCTATAGCCCTGTAGACGTTAGCTGTAACTCAGACATGTCCCTATAGCCCTGTAGACGTTAGCTGTAACTCAGACATGTTCCTATAGCCCTGTAGACGTTAGCTGTAACTCAGACATGTTCCTATAGCCCTGTAGACGTTAGCTGTAACTCAGACATGTTTCTATAGCCCTGTAGACGTTAGCTGTAACTCAGACATGTTCCTATAGCCCTGTAGACATTAGCTGTAACTCAGACATGTTCCTATAGCCCTGTAGACGTTAGCTGTAACTCAGACATGTTCCTATAGCCCTGTAGACGTTAGCTGTAACTCAGACATGTTCCTATAGCCCTGTAGACGTTAGCTGTAACTCAGACATGTGCCTATAGCCCTGTAGACGTTAGCTGTAACTCAGACATGTTCCTATAACCCTGTAGACGTTAGCTGTAACTCAGACATGTTCCTATAGCCCTGTAGACGTTAGCTGTAACTCAGACATGTCCCTATAGCCCTGTAGACGTTAGCTGTAACTCAGACATGTCGCTATAGCCCTGTAGACGTTAGCTGTAACTCAGACATGTCGCTATAGCCCTGTAGACGTTAGCTGTAACTCAGACATGTTCCTATAGCCCAGTAGACGTTAGCTGTAACTCAGAGATGTTCCTATAGCCCTGCAGACGTTAGCTGTAACTCAGACATGTTGCTATAGCCCTGTAGACGTTAGCTGTAACTCAGACATGTTCCTATAGCCCTGTAGACGTTAGCTGTAACTCAGACATGTTCCTATAGCCCTATAGACGTTAGCTGTAACTCAGACATGTTCCTATAACCCTGCAGACGTTAGCTGTAATTCAGACATGTTCCTATAGCCCTGTAGACATTAGCTGTAACTCAGACATGTTCCTATAGCCCTGTAGACATTAGCTGTAACTCAGAGATGTCCCTATAGCCCTGTAGACGTTAGCTGTAACTCAGACATGTTCCTATAGCCCTGTAGACGTTAGCTGTAACTCAGACATGTTCCTATAACCCTGTAGACGTTAGCTGTAACTCAGACATGTTCCTATAGCCCTGTAGACGTTAGCTGTAACTCAGAATGTTCCTATAGCCCTGTAGACGTTAGCTGTAACTCAGACATGTTCCTATAGCCCTGTAGACGTTAGCTGTAACTCAGAATGTTCCTATAGCCCTGTAGACGTTAGCTGTAACTCAGACATGTTCCTATAGCCCTGTAGACGTTAGCTGTAACTCAGACATGTCCCTATAACCCTGTAGACGTTAGCTGTAACTCAGAATGTTCCTATAGCCCTGTAGACGTTAGCTGTAACTCAGACATGTCCCTATAGCCCTGTAGACATTAGCTGTAACTCAGACATGTTCCTATAGCCCTGTAGATGTTAGCTGTAACTCAGACATGTTCCTATAGCCCTGTAGACGTTAGCTGTAACTCAGACATGTTTCCTATAGCCCTGTAGACGTTAGCTGTAACTCAGACATGTTTCCTATAGCCCTGTAGACGTTAGCTGTAACTCAGACATGTCCCTATAACCCTGTAGACGTTAGCTGTAACTCAGACATGTCCCTATAGCCCTGTAGACGTTAGCTGTAACTCAGACATGTTCCTATAGCCCTGTAGACGTTAGCTGTAACTCAGACATGTTCCTATAGCCCTGTAGACGTTAGCTGTAACTCAGAGATGTTCCTATAGCCCTGTAGACGTTAGCTGTAACTCAGACATGTCCCTATAACCCTGTAGACGTTAGCTGTAACTCAGAGATGTTCCTATAGCCCTGTAGACGTTAGCTGTAACTCAGACATGTCCCTATAGCCCTGTAGACGTTAGCTGTAACTCAGACATGTCCCTATAGCCCTGTAGACGTTAGCTGTAACTCAGACATGTCCCTATAGCCCTGTAGACGTTAGCTGTAACTCAGACATTTTCCTATAGCCCTGTAGACGTTAGCTGTAACTCAGACATTTTCCTATAGCCCTGTAGACGTTAGCTGTAACTCAGACATGTTCCCATAGCCCTGTAGACGTTAGCTGTAACTCAGACATGTTCCTATAGCCCTGTAGACGTTAGCTGTAACTCAGACATGTTCCTATAGCCCTGTAGACGTTAGCTGTAACTCAGACATGTGCCTATAGCCCTGTAGACGTTAGCTGTAATTCAGACATGTTCCTATAGCCCTGCAGACGTTAGCTGTAACTCAGACATGTCCCTATAACCCTGTAGACGTTAGCTGTAACTCAGACATGTTCCTATAGCCCTGTAGACATTAGCTGTAATTCAGACATGTCCCTATAGCCCTGTAGACATTAGCTGTAATTCAGACATGTCCCTATAGCCCTGTAGACATTAGCTGTAATTTAGACATGTCCCTATAGCCCAGACATGTTCCTATAGCCCTGTAGACGTCAGCTGTAATTCAGACATGTTCCTATAGCCCTGCAGACGTCAGCTGTAACTCAGACATGTGCCTATAGCCCTGTAGACGTTAGCTGTAACTCAGACATGTTCCTATAACCCTGTAGACGTTAGCTGTAACTCAGACATGTTCCTATAGCCCTGCAGACGTTAGCTGTAACTCAGACATGTTCCTATAGCCCAGTAGACGTTAGCTGTAACTCAGACATGTTCCTATAGCCCTGTAGACGTTAGCTGTAACTCAGACATGTTCCTATAGCCCTGTAGACGTTAGCTGTAACTCAGACATGTTCCTATAGCCCTGTAGACGTTAGCTGTAACTCAGACATGTTCCTATAGCCCTATAGACGTTAGCTGTAACTCAGACATGTTCCTATAACCCTGCAGACGTTAGCTGTAATTCAGACATGTTCCTATAGCCCTGTAGACATTAGCTGTAACTCAGACATGTTCCTATAGCCCTGTAGACATTAGCTGTAACTCAGAGATGTCCCTATAGCCCTGTAGACGTTAGCTGTAACTCAGACATGTTCCTATAGCCCTGTAGACGTTAGCTGTAACTCAGACATGTTCCTATAACCCTGTAGACGTTAGCTGTAACTCAGACATGTTCCTATAGCCCTGTAGACGTTAGCTGTAACTCAGAATGTTCCTATAGCCCTGTAGACGTTAGCTGTAACTCAGACATGTTCCTATAGCCCTGTAGATGTTAGCTGTAACTCAGACATGTTCCTATAGCCCTGTAGACATTAGCTGTAACTCAGACATGTTTCCTATAGCCCTGTAGACGTTAGCTGTAACTCAGACATGTTTCCTATAGCCCTGTAGACGTTAGCTGTAACTCAGACATGTCCCTATAACCCTGTAGACGTTAGCTGTAACTCAGACATGTCCCTATAGCCCTGTAGACGTTAGCTGTAACTCAGACATGTTCCTATAGCCCTGTAGACGTTAGCTGTAACTCAGACATGTTCCTATAGCCCTGTAGACGTTAGCTGTAACTCAGAGATGTTCCTATAGCCCTGTAGACGTTAGCTGTAACTCAGACATGTCCCTATAACCCTGTAGACGTTAGCTGTAACTCAGAGATGTTCCTATAGCCCTGTAGACGTTAGCTGTAACTCAGACATGTCCCTATAGCCCTGTAGACGTTAGCTGTAACTCAGACATGTCCCTATAGCTCTGTAGACGTTAGCTGTAACTCAGACATGTCCCTATAGCCCTGTAGACGTTAGCTGTAACTCAGACATTTTCCTATAGCCCTGTAGACGTTAGCTGTAACTCAGACATGTTCCTATAGCCCTGTAGACGTTAGCTGTAACTCAGACATGTTCCTATAGCCCTGTAGACGTTAGCTGTAACTCAGACATGTTCCTATAGCCCTGTAGACGTTAGCTGTAACTCAGACATGTGCCTATAGCCCTGTAGACGTTAGCTGTAATTCAGACATGTTCCTATAGCCCTGCAGACGTTAGCTGTAACTCAGACATGTCCCTATAACCCTGTAGACGTTAGCTGTAACTCAGACATGTTCCTATAGCCCTGTAGACATTAGCTGTAATTCAGACATGTCCCTATAGCCCTGTAGACATTAGCTGTAATTCAGACATGTCCCTATAGCCCTGTAGACATTAGCTGTAATTTAGACATGTCCCTATAGCCCAGACATGTTCCTATAGCCCTGTAGACGTTAGCTGTAATTCAGACATGTTCCTATAGCCCTGCAGACGTCAGCTGTACATGTAAACAATTATCTGAAATCTGAACTTCAGGAACATCATGTGCCAATGAATTTAGATGTTTGTTTAGCTAAAAATAAGTGTTGCTCTAACAAACCAGTATGAATGACACATCAAATCAAATCAAATGTATTTATAAAGCCCTTCTTACATAGCTGATATCTCAAAGTGCTGTACAGAAACCCAGCCTAAAACCCCAAACAGCCAGCAATGCAGGTGTAGAAGCAATGAGAGAATACATGATGTATTGTTGTTGGGT
Source organism: Salvelinus namaycush (assembly GCF_016432855.1). Lineage (NCBI taxonomy): Eukaryota > Metazoa > Chordata > Actinopteri > Salmoniformes > Salmonidae > Salvelinus > Salvelinus namaycush. The sequence goes on from NW_024058151.1 coordinate 64,098, forward strand.
AAAATACTTGTTTCAGTTAACGACTCATTCATTTGTTTTCTCTTTAGTGTGAGAGATTGACCTTTACTGTGTATAACCTCTCCCTCCCTGTTAAAAAACACGACAGCTACTCATGACAGCATATTAGCATATGAGTTGTTTATAAACCACAATAAATTAACCTCCACAAAATAATTAAGCAGCAGGGAAAATAACGAACGACATAATTGCTTGTGTTTCTCACCCTCTTTGCCCAATTTGGTGTCACTGAACCCTTATCCTGTTTTAGAGAGCTCTGGGTGTGTTGGGTGGCGAATAGCATTAACTCGGATATGCTCAACTATAAGGGAGTGAAAGTTATTTATACTATGAGTTACAGAAGAAAATAGACCTCTCTGAAAAGAAAATGGACGGCTATCTCTTCAGCAAAATATATTTGACCTATACCCTCCCTAAAACACCTTTTACATTTTTTAAATGACCCCTATACCCAAAATAATCATTAAAACATAAAGTGAATAGCAGAGAACATGCTTTAGCATTTACCCTCAATCCCTGGACAGAACAGAGCCTTAGATATGCAGTTTTAGAAACTGTTCCTCGTCCTGTAATCAAGTAGGACTTAGGGCTGAAGGTTGTGGGTTCGCAGGACTTTGGGCTGAAGGTTGTGGGTTCGCAGGACTTTGGGCTGAAGGTTGTGGGTTCGCAAGACTTTGGGCTGAAGGTTGTGGGTTCACAGACCACTGTGGACAGGGGTGGAAATATCTCCTTTATAGTAAAAGCATTTATGAATCTATATTCGTATTTCCAATTTCGAGAAACAAATGTGCCTTTTCTAAAAATGGAAGTTAATTCTATGTAATTTTACAAATGAGCAGAATATTCTTTATACACATATATTAAGGAAATTACAGGCTAAGAAGGGACAGAGAGATATGTCTACGTGTTCATCTTATCATATTTCCACAATGCCAAATCAGTGTGTCTTGTTTGCAATGAAACTGTCCCCGTTTGTAAATAATTAAATCTGAGACGTCATTAGGATAACGAGCATGGTGCTTTCAACAGTTAGGCCTACATTTCCACCCCAGACATAGTAGGCCTACCTATCCACCCCAGACATAGTAGGCCTTCCTTTCCACCCAAGACATAGTAGACCTTCCTTTCCACCCCAGACATAGTAGACCTTCCTTTCCACCCCAGACATAGTAGGCCTTCCTTTCCACCCCAGACATAGTAGACCTTCCTTTCCACCCCAGACATAGTAGGCCTTCCTTTCCACCCCAGACATAGTAGGCCTTCCTTTCCACCCCAGACATAGTAGGCCTTCCTTTCCACCCCAGACATAGTAGACCTTCCTTTCCACCCCAGACATAGTAGGCCTTCCTTTCCACCCCAGACATAGTAGACCTACCTTTCAGACCCCAGACCATAGTAGGGCCTACCTTTCCACCCCAGACATAGTAGGCCTTCCTTCCACCGACAGACATAGTAGGCCTTCCGTTCGCACCCCAGACATAGTTAGACCGACACTTTCCACCCCAGACATAGTGGTCCTACACTTTCCACCCCGGACATAGGTAGTGCCTACCTTTCGCACCCCAGACATAGTGGAGGCCTACCTTTCCACCCCAGACATAGTAGGCCTTCCTTTCCACCCCGGACATAGTAGGCCTTCCTTTCCACCCCAGACATAGTAGACCTTCCTTTCCACCCCAGACATAGTAGGCCTTCCTTTCCACCTCGGACATAGTAGACCTTCCTTTCCCAGACAAGTATGCCCTTCCCCAGGAATAGTAGGCCTACCTTTCCACCCAACATAGTAGGC